>NC_140668.1:0-71090 GCF_054131305.1 Coturnix japonica
AGTAGATTCTGAGTTATGATGTAGGCGCAGTAGATTCCGAATTATGATGTAGGCGCAGTAGATTCCGAGTTATGATGTAGGCGCAGTAGATTCCGAGTTAGATTCCGAGTTATGATGTAGGCGCAGTAGATTCCGAGTTATGATGTAGGCGCAGTAGATTCCGAGTTAGATTCCGAGTTATGATGTAGGCGCAGTAGATTCCGAGTTAGATTCCGAGTAATGATGTAGGCGCAGTAGATTCCGAGTTATGATGTAGGCGCAGTAGATTCCGAGTTAGATTCCGAGTTATGATGTAGGCGCAGTAGATTCCGAGTTATGATGTAGGCGCAGTAGATTCCGAGTTAGATTCCGAGTTATGATGTAGGCGCAGTAGATTCCGAGTTAGATTCCGAGTTATGATGTAGGCGCAGTAGATTCCGAGTTATGATTTAGGCGCAGAAGATTCCGAGTTATGATGTAGGCGCAGTAGATTCTGAGTTATGATGTAGGCGCAGTAGATTCCGAGTTATGATGTAGGCGCAGTAGATTCCGAGTTAGATTCCGAGTTATGATGTAGGCGCAGTAGATTCCGAGTTATGATGTAGGCGCAGTAGATTCCGAGTTACATTCCGAGTTATGATGTAGGCGCAGTAGATTCCGAGTTAGAATCCGAGTAATGATGTAGGCGCAGTAGATTCCGAGTTAGATTCCGAGTTATGATGTAGGCGCAGTAGATTCCGAGTTATGATGTAGGCGCAGTAGATTCCGAGTTAGATTCCGAGTTATGATGTAGGCACAGTAGATTCCGAGTTATGATGTAGGCGCAGTAGATTCCGAGTTAGATTCCGAGTTATGATGTAGGCGCAGTAGATTCCGAGTTAGATTCCGAGTTATGATGTAGGCGCAGTGGATTCCGAGTTAGATTCCGAGTTATGATGTAGGCGCAGTAGATTCCGAGTTAGATTCCGAGTTATGATGTAGGCGCAGTAGATTCTGAGTTATGATGTAGGCGCAGTAGATTCCGAGTTATGATGTAGGCGCAGTAGATTCCGAGTTATGATGTAGGCGCATTAGATTCCGAGTTAGATTCCGAGTTATGATGTAGGCGCAGTAGATTCCGAGTTATGATGTAGGCGCAGTAGATTTCGTGTTATGATGTAGGCGCAGTAGATTCCGAGTTAGATTCCGAGTTATGATGTAGGCGCAGTAGATTCCGAGTTATGATGTAGGCGCAGTAGATTCCGAGTTAGATTCCGAGTTATGATGTAGGCGCAGTAGATTCCGAGTTAGATTCCGAGTTATGATGTAGGCGCAGTAGATACCGAGTTATGATTTAGGCGCAGTAGATTCCGAGTTATGATGTAGGCACGGTAGATTCCGAGTTAGATTCCGAGTTATGATGTAGGCACAGTAGATTCCGAGTTATGATGTAGGCGCAGTAGATTCCGAGTTATGATGTAGGCGCAGTAGATTCTGAGTTAGATTCCGAGTTATGATGTAGGCGCAGTAGATTCCGAGTTAGATTCCGAGTTATGATGTAGGCGCAGTAGATTCCGAGTTAGATTCCGAGTTATGATGTAGGCGCAGTAGATTCTGAGTTATGATGTTGGCGCAGTAGATTCCGAGTTATGATGTAGGCGCAGTAGATTCCGAGTTAGATTCCGAGTTATGATGTAGGCGCAGTAGATTCCGAGTTATGATGTAGGCGCAGTAGATTCCGAGTTAGATTCCGAGTTATGATGTAGGCGCAGTAGATTCCGAGTTAGATTCCGAGTTATGATGTAGGCGCAGTAGATTCCGAGTTAGATTCCGAGTTATGATGTAGGCGCAGTAGATTACGAGTTATGATGTAGGCGCAGTAAATTCCGAGTTAGATTCCGAGTTATGATGTAGGCGCAGTAGATTCCGAGTTATGATGTAGGCGCAGTACGTTCCGAGTTATGATGTAGGCGCAGTAGATTCCGAGTTATATTCCGAGTTATGATGTAGGCGCAGTAGATTCCGAGTTATGATGTAGGCGCAGTAGATTCCTAGTTATGATGTAGGCGCAGTAGATTCCGAGTTATGATGTAGGCGCAGTAGATTCCGAGTTAGATTCCGAGTTATGATGTAGGCACAGTAGATTCCGAGTTATGATGTAAGCGCAGTAGATTCCGAGTTAGATTCCAAGTTATGATGTAGGCGCAGTAGATTCCGAGTTAGATTCCGAGTTATGATGTAGGCGCAGTAGATTCCGAGATATGATGTAGGCACAGTAGATTCCGAGTTATGATGTAGGCGCAGTAGATTCCGAGTTATGATGTAGGCGCAGTAGATTTCGTGTTATGATGTAGGCGCAGTAGATTCCGAGTTATATTCCGAGTTATGATATAGGCGCAGTAGATTCCGAGTTATGATGTAGGCGCAGTAGATTCCGAGTTAGATTCCGAGTTATGATGTAGGCGCAGTAGATTCCGAGTTAGATTCCGAGTTATGATGTAGGCGCAGTAGATTCCGAGTTAGATTCCGAGTTATGATGTAGGCGCAATAGATTCCGAGTTATGATGTAGGCGTAGTAGATTCCGAGTTATGATGTAGGCGCAGTAGATTCCGAGTTATGATGTAGGCGCAGTAGATTTCGTGTTATGATGTAGGCGCAGTAGGTTCATAGTTAGATTCCGAGTTATGATGTAGGCGCAGTAGATTCCGAGTTATGATGTAGGCGCAGTAGATTCCGAGTTATGATGTAGGCGCAGTAGATTTCGTGTTATGATGTAGGCGCTGTAGATTCAGAGTTAGATTCCGAGTTATGATGTAGGCGCAGTAGATTCCGAGTTATGATGTAGGCGCAGTAGATTCCGAGTTATGATGTAGGCGCAGTAGATTCCGAGTTATGATGTAGGCGCAGTAGATTCCGAGTTAGATTCCGAGTTATGATGTAGGCGCAGTAGATTCCGAGTTAGATTCCGAGTATTGATGTAGGCGCAGTAGATTCCGAGTTAGATTCCGAGTTATGATGTAGGCACAGTAGATTCCGAGTTAGATTCCGAGTTATGATGTAGGCGCAGTAGATTCCGAGTTATGATGTAGGCGCAGTAGATTCCGAGTTATGATGTAGGTGCAGTAGATTCCGAGTTAGATTCCGAGTTATGATGTAGGCGCAGTGGATTCCGAGTTAGATTCCGAGTAATGATGTAGGCGCAGTAGATTCCGAGTTAGATTCCGAGTTATGATGTAGGCGCAGTAGATTCCGAGTTAGATTCCGAGTTATGATGTAGGCGCAGTAGATTCCGAGTTAGAATTCGAGTAATGATGTAGGCGCAGTAGATTCCGAGTTAGATTCCGAGTTATGATGTAGGAGCAGTAGATTCCGAGTTATGATGTAGGCGCAGTAGATTCCGAGTTAGATTCCGAGTTATGATGTAGGCACAGTAGATTCCGAGTTATGATGTAGGCGCAGTAGATTCCGAGTTAGATTCCGAGTTATGATGTAGGCGCAGTAGATTCCGAGTTAGATTCCGAGTTATGATGTAGGCGCAGTGGATTCCAAGTTAGATTCCGAGTTATGATGTAGGTGCAGTAGATTCCGAGTTAGATTCCGAGTTATGATGTAGGCGCAGTAGATTCTGAGTTATGATGTAGGCGCAGTAGATTCCGAATTATGATGTAGGCGCAGTAGATTCCGAGTTATGATGTAGGCGCAGTAGATTCCGAGTTAGATTCCGAGTTATGATGTAGGCGCAGTAGATTCCGAGTTATGATGTAGGCGCAGTAGATTTCGTGTTATGATGTAGGCGCAGTAGATTCCGAGTTAGATTCCGAGTTATGATGTAGGCGCAGTAGATTCCGAGTTATGATGTAGGCGCAGTAGATTCCGAGTTAGATTCCGAGTTATGATGTAGGCGCAGTAGATTCCGAGTTAGATTCCGAGTTATGATGTAGGCGCAGTAGATTCCGAGTTATGATGTAGGCGCAGTAGATTCCGAGTTAGATTCCGAGTTATGATGTAGGCGCAGTAGATTCCGAGTTAGATTCCGAGTTATGATGTAGGCGCAATAGATTCCGAGTTATGATGTAGGCGCAGTAGATTCCGAGTTATGATGTAGGCGCAGTAGGTTCCGAGTTATGATGTAGGCGCAGTAGATTTCGTGTTATGATGTAGGCGCAGTAGGTTCAGAGTTAGATTCCGAGTTATGATGTAGGCGCAGTAGATTCCGAGTTATGATGTAGGCGCAGTAGATTCCGAGTTATGATGTAGGCGCAGTAGATTTCGTGTTATGATGTAGGCGCTGTAGATTCAGAGTTAGATTCCGAGTTATGATGTAGGCGCAGTAGATTCCGAGTTATGATGTAGGCGCAGTAGATTCCGAGTTATGATGTAGGCGCAGTAGATTCCGAGTTATGATGTAGGCGCAGTAGATTCCGAGTTAGATTCCGAGTTATGATGTAGGCGCAGTAGATTCCGAGTTAGATTCCGAGTAATGATGTAGGCGCAGTAGATTCCGAGTTAGATTCCGAGTTATGATGTAGGCACAGTAGATTCCGAGTTAGATTCCGAGTTATGATGTAGGCGCAGTAGATTCCGAGTTATGATGTAGGCGCAGTAGATTCCGAGTTATGATGTAGGCGCAGTAGATTCCGAGTTATGATGTAGGCGCAGTAGATTCCGAGTTAGATTCCGAGTTATGATGTAGGCGCAGTGGATTCCGAGTTAGATTCCGAGTAATGATGTAGGCGCAGTAGATTCCGAGTTAGATTCCGAGTTATGATGTAGGCGCAGTAGATTCCGAGTTAGATTCCGAGTTATGATGTAGGCGCAGTAGATTCCGAGTTAGAATTCGAGTAATGATGTAGGCGCAGTAGATTCCGAGTTAGATTCCGAGTTATGATGTAGGCGCAGTAGATTCCGAGTTATGATGTAGGCGCAGTAGATTCCGAGTTAGATTCCGAGTTATGATGTAGGCACAGTAGATTCCGAGTTATGATGTAGGCGCAGTAGATTCCGAGTTAGATTCCGAGTTATGATGTAGGCGCAGTAGATTCCGAGTTAGATTCCGAGTTATGATGTAGGCGCAGTGGATTCCGAGTTAGATTCCGAGTTATGATGTAGGTGCAGTAGATTCCGAGTTAGATTCCGAGTTATGATGTAGGCGCAGTAGATTCTGAGTTATGATGTAGGCGCAGTAGATTCCGAATTATGATGTAGGCGCAGTAGATTCCGAGTTATGATGTAGGCGCAGTAGATTCCGAGTTAGATTCCGAGTTATGATGTAGGCGCAGTAGATTCCGAGTTATGATGTAGGCGCAGTAGATTTCGTGTTATGATGTAGGCGCAGTAGATTCCGAGTTAGATTCCGAGTTATGATGTAGGCGCAGTAGATTCCGAGTTATGATGTAGGCGCAGTAGATTCCGAGTTAGATTCCGAGTTATGATGTAGGCGCAGTAGATTCCGAGTTAGATTCCGAGTTATGATGTAGGCGCAGTAGATTCCGAGTTATGATTTAGGCGCAGTAGATTCCGAGTTATGATGTAGGCGCAGTAGATTCCGAGTTATGATGTAGGCACGGTAGATTCCGAGTTATGATGTAGGCGCAGTAGATTCCGAGTTATGATGTAGGCGCAGTATATTCTGAGTTAGATTCCGAGTTATGATGTAGGCGCAGTAGATTCCGAGTTAGATTCCGAGTTATGATGTAGGCGCAGTAGATTCCGAGTTATGATGTAGGCGCAGTAGATTCCGAGTTAGATTCCGAGTTATGATGTAGGCGCAGTAGATTCCGAGTTAGATTCCGAGTAATGATGTAGGCGCAGTAGATTCCGAGTTAGATTCCGAGTTATGATGTAGGCACAGTAGATTCCGAGTTAGATTCCGAGTTATGATGTAGGCACAGTAGATTCCGAGTTATGATGTAGGCGCAGTAGATTCCAAGTTATGATGTAGGCGCAGTAGATTCCGAGTTATGATGTAGGTGCAGTAGATTCCGAGTTAGATTCCGAGTTATGATGTAGGCGCAGTAGATTTCGTGTTATGATGTAGGCGCAGTAGATTCCGAGTTAGATTCCGAGTTATGATGTAGGCGCAGTAGATTCCGAGTTATGATGTAGGCGCAGTAGATTCCGAGTTAGATTCCGAGTTATGATGTAGGCGCAGTAGATTCCGAGTTAGATTCCGAGTTATGATGTAGGCGCAGTAGATTCCGAGTTATGATGTAGGCGCAGTAGATTCCGAGTTAGATTCCGAGTTATGATGTAGGCGCAGTAGATTCCGAGTTATGATGTAGGCGCAGTAGATTCCGAGTTATGATGTAGGCGCAGTAGATTCCGAGTTAGATTCCGAGTTCTGATGTAGGCGCAGTAGATTCCGAGTTAGATTCCGAGTTATGATGTAGGCGCAGTAGATTCCGAGTTATGATTTAGGCGCAGTAGATTCCGAGTTATGATGTAGGCGCAGTAGATTCTGAGTTATGATGTAGGCGCAGTAGATTCCGAGTTATGATGTAGGCGCAGTAGATTCCGAGTTAGATTCCGAGTTATGATATAGGCGCAGTAGATTCCGAGTTATGATGTAGGCGCAGTAGATTCCGAGTTAGATTCCGAGTTATGATGTAGGCGCAGTAGATTCCGAGTTAGATTCCGAGTTATGATGTAGGCACAGTAGATTCCGAGTTATGATGTAGGCGCAGTAGATTCCGAGTTAGATTCCGAGTTATGATGTAGGCGCAGTAGATTCCGAGTTAGATTCCGAGTTATGATGTAGGCGCAGTGGATTCCGAGTTAGATTCCGAGTTATGATGTAGGTGCAGTAGATTCCGAGTTAGATTCCGAGTTATGATGTATGCGCAATAGATTCTGAGTTATGATGTAGGCGCAGTAGATTCCGAGTTATGATGTAGGCGCAGTAGATTCCGAGTTATGATGTAGGCGCAGTAGATTCCGAGTTAGATTCCGAGTTATGATGTAGGCGCAGTAGATTCCGAGTTATGATTGTCACGGGTTACTTAGATTTACCTATGCCCGTGACAGGGGAAGCCACCCCACGCCCCCCCCCCCCGGGGCCTGGAAAGGAGGGGGAAAAGGGGAGTGGGATAAAACAGCGACAATCTAAGGAGGAAAAACTTATTTTACTAAATATGATATCGAAATACAAGATAACACAATATAATATAATTAAGGCTCACAAAATCGAACGAAACAGAGAGAGAGAGAGAGTCTCCGAAAACCAAGAGGCCTACTGTGAACTCTAGGCGACACGGCTGGAACGCTTCCCACTCTCCGAGAAGTTCGAGAGAAGAAGGAGGGCACTCCAGCCTGGGAACGAGATTATATAGAGTCCTGGTCCCGTGACTTATTGTTACTCCTGTTGTTCTCTGGGATATGTAGTCTTCTTCTGTGGACTGCACATTCAAAAGAAGTATCCATACTTGACATGATGTTATGATGTGGAATACTGATAGCAAAATTATAAAATTACAAAACCATGACATTCCACCCCTTATTCTACATTATTACATCATGGTTAATATATACATATATATACATATATATACACATATGTAAAATTGTGATAGCTAAATAGTAGAATTGCATGTAACATAACTAAATGTACAACTATAATAACTAAAATACACTAAACATGCAAACATATATATATATATATAGATACATAAAATTATTGACTGCACTCCCCCAGCATCAAATTCCCTTGTGGCACACATTGAACATCCCCATCCTTCTGCATTACCCACCAAGTGCACCCAGGTCCCTGGGCAAAGACAGTTCCACGGATAGGTTTGCCCTTTCCAGAAGCTGGAAGGACCCAAACAGCTTTTCCCAACATGTTCTTTACATGTATAACAGGGACCTTATCTCCTTCTACAGTGTGTAGGGGGCTAGATTGACTAGGACCATCACGATTGACAGATCCTCTAGTATTGACCAGCCAAGTGGCTTCTGCCAGATTCTTCTCCCAGTGCTTAAATGTTCCACCACCCATTGCTTTCAACATAGTTTTCAACAACCCATTATATCGTTCAATTTTACCAGAAGCTGGTGCATGGTAGGGAATATGATAAATCCACTCAATGCCATGATCTTTGGCCCAAGTATTTATAAGGGAATTTTTGAAATGTGTCCCATTATCAGATTCAATTCTTTCTGGGGTGCCATGTCGCCACAGGACTTGTTTCTCAAGACCTAATATGGTGTTTCGAGCAGTTGCATGGGGTACTGCGTATGTTTCAAGCCACCCAGTGGTTGCCTCTACCATAGTGAGTACATAACACTTACCACTGCGAGATCGTGGCAAGGTGATATAATCAACCTGCCACGCCTCCCCATATTTATACTTTTGCCATCGCCCTTCCTCCCAGAGAGGTTTCATCCTTCTGGCTTGTTTAATTATGGCACATGTTTCACAATCATGAATAACCTGCGCAATAGCGTCCATGGTTAAGTCCACCCCTCGGTCTCTGGCCCACTTATATGTTGCGTCTCTTCCTTGATGGCCTGAGGTCTCATGAGCCCATCGAGCTAGAAATAATTCGCCCTTATTCTGCCAATCCAAGTCGATTTGAGCCACCTCAATTCTAGCAGCTTTATCTACCTGATGGTTGTTTTGTTGTTCTTCAGTAGCCCGACTTTTGGGCACATGTGCATCCACATGACGCACCTTTACAACCATATTCTTTGTTCGGGAAGCAATGTCCTTCCATAGTTCAGCGGCCCAAACAGATTTTCCCCTCCGTTGCCAGTTATTTTGTTCCCACCGCTGTAACCACCCCCATAAGGCATTTGCCACCATCCATGAGTCAGTATAAAGATACAGCATTGGCCACCTCTCCCGTTCAGCAACATCTAAGGCCAGCTGGACAGCTTTTACCTCTGCAAACTGACTTGATTCTCCCTTACCTTCAGTGGCCTCTGCAACCTGTCGTGTGGGGCTCCACACAGCAGCTTTCCATTTGCGATGCTTCCCTACAATGCGACATGATCCGTCTGTGAATAGGGCATATTTCTTTGCATTTTCTGGTAATTCGTTGTATGGTGGGGCCTCTTTAGCACGTGATACCTCTTCTGCTGGTGATGTTCCAAACTTTTTATCTTCAGGCCAGTCCATGATTACCTCTAGGATTCCTGGACGATTGAGGTTTCCCATTCGCGCTCGCTGTGTAATCAGCGTAATCCACTTGCTCCAGGTGACATCGGTAGCATGATGGGTGGAGGGAACCTGTCCTTTGAACATCCAGTTCAGCACTGGCAGTCGAGGTGCCAAAAGGAGCTGTGTTTCAGTCCCGACTACTTCGGAAGCAGCCCGAACCCCCTCATACGCGGCTAAGATCTCCTTCTCAGTTGGAGTGTAGCACTCTTCAGACCCCTTATATGATCGACTCCAGAATCCCAGGGGTCGGCCTCGGGTCTCTCCTGAGGCTCTTTGCCACAAACTCCAAGTGGGGCCTTTCTCTCCAGCAGCAGTGTAGAGGATGTTCTTTACATCCTGTCCAGTCCGTACTGGCCCCAGAGCTACAGCTCGGGCTATCTCTTGTTTAATCTGTTCAAAAGCCTGCTGCTGCTCAGGGCCCCATGCAAAATCATTCTTCTTCCGCGTTACCTGATAAAGGGGGCTTACAATGAGGCTGTAGTTTGGAATGTGCATCCTCCAAAAGCCTACTGCACCCAGGAAAGATTGTGTCTCTTTCTTGCTAGTTGGTGGAGACATGGCAGTGATTTTGTCGATCACATCTGCTGGGATGTGACGACGTCCATCCTGCCACTTTATACCTAAGAACTGAATTTCCTGGGCAGGTCCTTTTACTTTGCTTCGCTTAATAGCAAAGCCAGCTTGTAGAAGAATCCGGATTATCTGCTCTCCTTTTGTGAAAACTTCTTCTGCTGTATCGCCCCACACAACAATGTCATCAATGTACTGCAGGTGTTCAGGAGCACCACCCTGTTCCAGTACAGTTTGGACCAACCCATGGCAAATGGTTGGGCTGTGTTTCCACCCCTGGGGCAAACGGTTCCAAGTATACTGAATGCCCCTCCAGGTGAAGGCAAACTGTGGCTTGCATTCTGCGGCCAAAGGAATAGAAAAGAAGGCATTGGCAATGTCAATGGTGGCATACCATTTGGCTGCTTTTGACTCCAGCTCGTACTGGAGTTCCAACATGTCCGGCACTGCAGCGCTCAATGGGGGTGTGACCTCATTCAGGCCACGGTAGTCTACTGTCAGCCTCCATTCTCCACTGGCTTTACGCACTGGCCATATGGGACTGTTAAAAGGTGAGTGAGTTTTACTGATCACTCCCTGATTCTCCAACTGGCGAATCAAATCATGAATGGGGAGCAAGGAATCCCTGTTGGTGCGATACTGCCGTCTGTGCACTGTCTTTGTAGCAATCGGTACCTGCTGCTCTTTTACTCGTAGCAGCCCCACAACAGACGGGTCCTCTGACAGGCCAGGCAAAACAGACAGCTGCTTAATGTTGTCCATGTCTACAGCAGCTATCCCAAAGGCCCATCGATACCCCTTAGGATCCTTGAAATGCCCCCTTCTGAGGTAATCAATACCCAGTATACATGGAGCCCCTGGGCCAGTCACAATAGGATGTTTTTGCCAGTCTTTGCCAGTGAGGCTTATTTCAGCCTCCAGCACAGTCAATTCTTGAGAGCCCCCAGTCACTCCAGAAATATGGATTGATTCTGTCCCTTCATGACTGGAGGGCATTAGGGTGCACTGTGCACCGGTATCCACCAGCGCCTTATATTCCTGTGGTTCTGATGTGCCAGGCCATCGAATCCACACAGTCCAATAAACTCTATTATCCCTTTCCCTCCCCTGACTGAGGGCAGGGCCCCTCTATTGGTTACCTGTGATGACTGGAGCAACTCCACTGGTGGTTGGTATGTCTAGCAGTTCTTTCACCCGTGCTCGTAGTGCAGAAGTAGGCTGATCATGCCACTTCCTCATGTCTTCTCCACGGTCACGTAGGTAGCGCCACATGGAAACACGCGGTGCAATCGTACTGTTGTTCTTTGCTCGAGCTGGGAAGCGTGTGCGTTTAACAGCTGAGACTTTTGATGATGCAGGTGGGGAGTAGGACTGGACTAGTTTGATCAGATCCTTCATTAGACCTGGTGGCCCGTACGAGGATTGACCTTCATCAGTTGTTTCTGATACTATTACAGGATCATTACAATTAGTTGATGGAAACAATTTCTTGCACATTTCATCTACTCGGTTTTCTAGCCGTGAGATGGCAGAAACTGCGGCATGCAGTTGGGGGAGCTGCTGATCGATGGTTTGAAGCATTATAATCAGCTCAACAACTCGGGGCCATCTGTCCACGAATCCTTTAGATCCTGATACCAATGACTGTGCAATTCTCTCTGGTGCTGTACTTGTGATTTTCTGCCACATGTCAGGATCGGCCCTCACTCTCTCAGGGTCAAGTTCGCTTGGATCAGGGCTGTACAACATTTTCGCCATGGCCAATTCCCTCAGGCGCTGAATACCTTTTTGGACGGTATTCCAACTATCAAATTTAGGCTTCAAAGCATCCTTATAGGGGTACCTTTCTCTCACGGCTTCTAACAGCCGCAACCAGAGAGTGGCAGCTCCATCCGAACATCTGCTAATCCCTCTGTCGATACCTGCATCTTGGGCAATGCTTCCTAGTTGGCGAGCTTCATTACCATCTAGAGACAAGCTGTTGGCCCCGTTGTCCCAGCAGCGAAGCAACCAAGCAAGGATACCTTCATCTTGACGTCGTGTGAACTCCTTTCTTGAGCCTTGGATTTCAGTCAGCTTCAGAGGTCGACAATAGGTGATTTCCTCCTCATCATCAGTCTCTTCTTCATGCCTCTTGGTTTTTGCCTTTGCTTTTTTCGGTACTGCTCCATGCCCGGCACCTGGATCTTCTGCTGTCCCCCCCTGTGCTTCTCCTTCTTTTCGTTCTAGACGCATGGACACCCGTTTCCATTTCTTGCCTTCCACAGGGGCAACTGATATTGCTACTGATGCCTCCTGTGACTGATCAGAATTAACTTGGGCTTGAATCTCAGATCGGAAACTCTCTCTCTCCAGAATAGTATGATACAAAGCACGGTATGCATAAGCAAAACCCCACATAAGGTTTACCTCCTTAGATCTCTGACCCAAATACTCACTTAATTTCTTAGGGTCCCTTAGGTGTTCAAGAGTGAAATCCCATGACACTGCGGGTCCCCATGCTTCTAAGACTTTTCCTAAACCTTTCCATATTCCCTGCCAGTCATCATTCTCTGGTTCTGGAGGAGACTTCCGCATAGAACGAATGCATAGGAACATATATGCATGCATTGATAGTGATAACATGAATGCAAGTATGAACCCTATCTCAGTTATTGAAAAGCGTGTGGAAATCTGAGAGTACAACCTAAATAAAAAGGGTTTTTTTAGCCTGTACAATGAATTAAACATGGTGGTGTTTGTAAAATTGCCTGTTCCATCTGGGATGCAAGTATTTGTAAAATTGCCTGTTCCATCTGGGATGCAAGTGTTTGTAAGATTCACAAATTCATCTGAGGTGTAGATGCCAAAATTCTGACCATACCACATCTCGTAAAAGTACCAGGCAGGTGTCTCCATCAGTATCCACCTTATTAGGCTATATATCTGCACAATTCCACAACACCAAATTATGGTGTTAATAGTTGACCAATACTTTAAGAAGATCATAATTGCTTTCAATCCCTTAAACAAAGCAACTGGGATGAAGAGTGGATTCATAGCTGGCAGGCTCTGTAAAAGTCAGAGCTAGCTAGCTTTGCTCTAAGGGAGAAAGAAATCCCTTTGTTTTCTACACAAAAGATAGATAGCAATGCTGAGAATATGCAGCAGCCCTTAATGTTGACAATTTGTCTGGTATTTCAAGGTCACGTTCTCCGTGAGCAGCTACGGAAAGATAACACTCCCAACACTCCCGTAACGAAGCTCTTTAAGAGCAAAGAGAGAGTTGTTCTAAAAGCTAAAAAGCTCTATGCCCGCATTCTCCACCAAAAAATCTGTCACGGGTTACTTAGATTTACCTATGCCCGTGACAGGGGAAGCCACCCCACGCCCCCCCCCCCCCGGGGCCTGGAAAGGAGGGGGAAAAGGGGAGTGGGATAAAACAGCGACAATCTAAGGAGGAAAAACTTATTTTACTAAATATGATATCGAAATACAAGATAACACAATATAATATAATTAAGGCTAACAAAATCGAACGAAACAGAGAGAGAGAGAGAGTCTCCGAAAACCAAGAGGCCTACTGTGAACTCTAGGCGACACGGCTGGAACGCTTCCCACTCTCCGAGAAGTTCGAGAGAAGAAGGAGGGCACTCCAGCCTGGGAACGAGATTATATAGAGTCCTGGTCCCGTGACTTATTGTTACTCCTGTTGTTCTCTGGGATATGTAGTCTTCTTCTGTGGACTGCACATTCAAAAGAAGTATCCATACTTGACATGATGTTATGATGTGGAATACTGATAGCAAAATTATAAAATTACAAAACCATGACAATGATGTAGGCGCAGTAGATTTCGTGTTATGATGTAGGCGAAGTAGATTCCGAGTTAGATTTGGAGTTATGATGTAGGCGCAGTAGATTCCGAGTTATGATGTAGGCGCAGTAGATTCCGAGTTAGATTCCGAGTTATGATGTAGGCGCAGTAGATTCCGAGTTAGATTCCGAGTTATGATGTAGGCGCAGTAGATACCGAGTTATGATGTAGGCGCAGTAGATTCCGAGTTATGATGTAGGCACGGTAGATTCCGAGTTAGATTCCGAGTTATGATGTAGGCACAGTAGATTCCGAGTTATGATGTAGGCGCAGTAGATTCCGAGTTATGATGTAGGCGCAGTAGATTCTGAGTTAGATTCCGAGTTATGATGTAGGCGCAGTAGATTCCGAGTTAGATTCCGAGTTATGATGTAGGCGCAGTAGATTCCGAGTTAGATTCCGAGTTATGATGTAGGCGCAATAGATTCCGAGTTATGATGTAGGCGCAGTAGATTCCGAGTTATGATGTAGTCGCAGTATATTCCGAGTTAGATTACGAGTTATGATGTAGGCGCAGTAGATTCCAAGTTAGATTCCGAGTTATGATGTAGGCGCAGTAGATTCCGAGTTAGATTCCGAGTTATGATGTAGGCGCAGTAGATTCTGAGTTATGATGTAGCCGCAGTAGATTCCGAGTTATGATGTAGGCGCAGTAGATTCCGAGTTAGATTCCGAGTTATGATGTAGGCGCAGTAGATTCCGAGTTATGATGTAGGCGCAGTAGATTCCGAGTTAGATTCCGAGTTATGATGTAGGCGCAGTAGATTCCGAGTTAGATTCCGAGTTATGATGTAGGCGCAGTAGATTCCGAGTTAGATTCCGAGTTATGATGTAGGCGCAGTAGATTCCGAGTTATGATGTAGGCGCAGTAGATTCCGAGTTAGATTCCGAGTTATGATGTAGGCGCAGTAGATTCCGAGTTATGATGTAGGCGCAGTACATTCCGAGTTATGATGTAGGCGCAGCAGATTCCGAGTTATATTCCGAGTTATGATGTAGGCGCAGTAGATTCCGAGTTATGATGTAGGCGCAGTAGATTCCTAGTTATGATGTAGGCACTGTAGATTCCGAGTTATGATGTAGGCGCAGTAGATTCCGAGTTAGATTCCGAGTTATGATGTAGGCACAGTAGATTCCGAGTTAGATTCCGAGTTATGATGTAGGCGCAGTAGATTCCGAGTTAGATTCCGAGTTATGATGTAGGCGCAGTAGATTCCGAGATATGATGTAGGCACAGTAGATTCCGAGTTATGATGTTGGCGCAGTAGATTCCGAGTTATGATGTAGGCGCAGTAGATTTCGTGTTATGATGTAGGCGCAGTAGATTCCGAGTTATATTCCGAGTTATGATATAGGCGCAGTAGATTCCGAGTTATGATGTAGGCGCAGTAGATTCCGAGTTAGATTCCGAGTTATGATGTAGGCGCAGTAGATTCCGAGTTAGATTCCGAGTTATGATGTAGGCGCAGTAGATTCCGAGTTAGATTCCAAGTTATGATGTAGGCGCAATAGATTCCGAGTTATGATGTAGGCGCAGTAGATTCCGAGTTATGATGTAGGCGCAGTAGATTCCGAGTTATGATGTAGGCGCAGTAGATTTCGTGTTATGATGTAGGCGCAGTAGGTTCAGAGTTAGATTCCGAGTTATGATGTAGGCGCAGTAGATTCCGAGTTATGATGTAGGCGCAGTAGATTCCGAGTTATGATGTAGGCGCAGTAGATTTCGTGTTATGATGTAGGCGCAGTAGATTCAGAGTTAGATTCCGAGTTATGATGTAGGCGCAGTAGATTCCGACTTATGATGTAGGCGCAGTAGATTCCGAGTTATGATGTAGGCGCAGTAGATTCCGAGTTATGATGTAGGCGCAGTAGATTCCGAGTTAGATTCCGAGTAATGATGTAGGCGCAGTAGATTCCGAGTTAGATTCCGAGTTATGATGTAGGCACAGTAGATTCCGAGTTAGATTCCGAGTTATGATGTAGGCGCAGTAGATTCCGAGTTATGATGTAGGCGCAGTAGATTCCGAGTTATGATGTAGGCGCAGTAGATTCCGAGTTAGATTCCGAGTTATGATGTAGGCGCAGTAGATTCCGAGTTAGATTCCGAGTAATGATGTAGGCGCAGTAGATTCCGAGTTAGATTCCGAGTTATGATGTAGGCGCAGTAGATTCCGAGTTAGATTCCGAGTAATGATGTAGGCGCAGTAGATTCCGAGTTAGATTCCGAGTTATGATGTAGGCACAGTAGATTCCGAGTTAGATTCCGAGTTATGATGTAGGCACAGTAGATTCCGAGTTATGATGTAGGCGCAGTAGATTCCGAGTTATGATGTAGGCGCAGTAGATTTCGTGTTATGATGTAGGCGCAGTAGATTCCGAGTTAGATTCCGAGTTATGATGTAGGCGCAGTAGATTCCGAGATATGATGTAGGCGCAGTAGATTCCGAGTTAGATTCCGAGGTATGATGTAGGCGCAATAGATTCCGAGTTATGATGTAGGCGCAGTAGATTCCGAGTTATGATGTAGGCGCAGTAGATTCAGAGTTATGATGTAGGCGCAGTAGATTTCGTGTTATGATGTAGGCGCAGTAGATTCAGAGTTAGATTCCGAGTTATGATGTAGGCGCAGTAGATTCCGAGTTATGATGTAGGCGCAGTAGATTTCGTGTTATGATTTAGGCGCAGTAGATTCAGAGTTAGATTCCGAGTTATGATGTAGGCGCAGTAGATTCAGAGTTATGATGTAGGCGCAGTAGATTCTGAGTTATGATGTAGGCGCGGTAGATTCCGAGTTATGATGTAGGCGCAGTAGATTGCGAGTTATGATGTAGGCGCAGTAGATTCCGAGTTAGATTCCGAGTTATGATGTAGGCGCAGTAGATTCCGAGTTAGATTCCGAGTAATGATGTAGGCGCAGTAGATTCCGAGTTAGATTCCGAGTTATGGTGTAGGCACAGTAGATTCCGAGTTAGATTCCGAGTTATGATGTAGGCACAGTAGATTCCGAGTTATGATGTAGGCGCAGTAGATTCCGAGTTATGATGTAGGCGCAGTAGATTCCGAGTTAGATTCCGAGTTATGATGTAGGCGCAGTAGATTCCGAGTTAGATTCCGAGTAATGATGTAGGCGCAGTAGATTCCGAGTTATGATGTAGGCGCAGTAGATTCCGAGTTATGATGTAGGCGCAGTAGATTCCGAGTTAGATTCCGAGTTATGATGTAGGCGCAGTAGATTCCGAGTTAGTTTCCGAGTTATGATGTAGGCGCAGTAGATTCCGAGTTATGATGTAGGCGCAGTAGATTCCGAGTTAGATTCCGAGTTATGATGTAGGCACGGTAGATTCCGAGTTAGATTCCGAGTTATGATGTAGGCACAGTAGATTCCGAATCATTATGTAGGCGCAGTAGATTCCGAGTTATGATGTAGGCGCAGTAGATTCCGAGTTATGATGTAGGCGCAGTAGATTCCGAGTTAGATTCCGAGTTATGATGTACGCACAGTAGATTCCGAGTTAGATTCCGAGTTATGATGTAGGCACAGTAGATTCCGAGTTATGATGTAGGCGCAGTAGATTCTGAGTTAGATTCCGAGTTATGATGTAGGCGCAGTAGATTCCGAGTTAGATTCCGAGTTATGATGTAGGCGCAGTAGATTCCGAGTTAGATTCCGAGTTATGATGTAGGCGCAATAGATTCCGAGTTATGATGTAGGCGCAGTAGATTCCGAGTTATGATGTAGGCGCAGTAGATTCCGAGTTATGATGTAGGCGCAGTAGATTCCGAGTTAGATTCCGAGCTATGATGTAGGCGCAGTAGATTCCGAGTTAGATTCTGAGTTATGATGTAGGCGCAGTAGATTCCGAGTTAGATTCCGAGTTATGATGTAGGCGCAGTAGATTCTGAGTTATGATGTAGGCGCAGTAGATTCCGAGTTATGATGTAGGCGCAGTAGATTCCGAGTTATGATGTAGGCGCAATAGATTCCGAGTTATGATGTAGGCGCAGTAGATTCCGAGTTAGATTCCGAGTTATGATGTAGGCGCAGTAGATTCCGAGTTAGATTCCGAGTTATGATGTAGGCGCAGTAGATTCCGAGTTATGATGTAGGCGCAGTAGATTCCGAGTTAGATTCCGAGTTATGATGTAGGCGCAGTAGATTCCGAGTTAGATTCCGAGTTATGATGTAGGCGCAGTAGATTCCGAGTTAGATTCCGAGTTATGATGTAGGCGCAATAGATTCCGAGTTATGATGTAGGCGCAGTAGATTCCAAGTTATGATGTAGGCGCAGTAGATTCCGAGTTATGATGTAGGCGCAGTAGATTCAGAGTTAGATTCCGAGTTATGATGTAGGCGCAGTAGATTCCGAGTTAGATTCCGAGCTATGATGTAGGCGCAGTAGATTCCGAGTTAGATTCCGAGTTATGATGTAAGCGCAGTAGATTCCGAGTTATGATGTAGGCGCAGTAGATTCCGAGTTAGATTCTGAGTTATGATGTAGGCGCAGTAGATTCCGAGTTATGATGTAGGCGCAGTAGATTCCGAGTTATGATGTAGGCGCAGTAGATTCCGAGTTAAGATGTAGGCGCAGTAGATTCCGAGTTATGATGTAGGCGCAGTAGATTCCGAGTTAGATTCCGAGATATGATGTAGGCGCAGTAGATTCCGAGTTATGATGTAGGCGCAGTAGATTCCGAGTTATGATGTAGGCGCAGTAGATTCCAAGTTAGATTCCGAGTTATGATGTAGGAGCAGTAGATTCCGAGTTATGATGTAGGCGCAGTAGATTCCGAGTTAGATTCCGAGTTATGATGTAGGCGCAGTAGATTCCGAGTTATGATGTAGGCGCAGTAGATTCCGAGTTAGATTCCGAGTTATGATGTAGGCGCAGTAGATTCCGAGTTATGATGTAGGCGCAGTAGATTCCGAGTTAGATTCCGAGATATGATGTAGGCGCAGTAGATTCCGAGTTATGATGTAGGCGCAGTAGATTCCGAGTTAGATTCCGAGTTATGATGTAGGCGCAGTAGATTCCGAGTTAGATTCCGAGTAATGATGTAGGCGCAGTAGATTCCGAGTTAGATTCCGAGTTATGATGTAGGCGCAGTAGATTCCGAGTTATGATGTAGGCGCAGTAGTTTCCGAGTTATGATGTAGGCGCAGTAGATTTCGAGTTATGATGTGGGCGCAGTAGATTCCGAGTTAGATTCCGAGTTATGATGTAGGCGCACTAGATTCCGAGTTAGATTCCGAGTTATGATGTAGGCGCAGTAGATTCCGAGTTATGATGTAGGCGCAGTAGATTCCGAGTTAGATTCCGAGTTATGATGTAGGCGCAGTAGATTCCGAGTTATGATGTAGGCGCAGTAGATTCCGAGTTAGATTCCGAGTTATGATGTAGGCGCAGTTGATTCCGAGTTATGATGTAGGCGCCGTAGATTCCGAGTTATGATGTAGGTGCAGTAGATTCCGAGTTAGATTCCGAGTTATGTTGTAGGCGCAGTAGATTCCGAGTTATGATGTAGGCGCAGTAGATTCCGAGTTATGATGTAGGCGCAGTAGATTCCGAGTTAGATTCCGAGTTATGATGTAGGCACAGTAGATTCCGAGTTAGGTTCCGAGTTATGATGTAGGCACAGTAGATTCCGAGTTATGATGTAGGCGCAGTAGATTCCGAGTTAGATTCCGAGTTATGATGTAGGCGCAGTAGATACCGAGTTATGATGTAGGCGCAGTAGATTCCGAGTAATGATGTAGGCGCAGTAGATTCCGAGTTAGATTCCGAGTTATGATGTAGGCGCAGTAGATTCCGAGTTAGATTCCGAGTTATGATGTAGGCGCAGTAGATTCCGAGTTATGATGTAGGCGCAGTAGATTCCGAGTTATGATGTAGGCGCAGTAGATTCCAAGTTATGATGTAGGCGCAGTAGATTCCGAGTTAGATTCCGAGTTATGATGTAGGCGCAGTAGATTCCGAGTTATGATGTAGGCGCAGTAGTTTCCGAGTTAGTTTCCGACTTACGATGTAGGCGCAGTAGATTCCGAGTTAGATTCCGAGTAATGATGTAGGCGCAGTAGATTCCGAGTTATGATGTAGGCGCAGTAGATTCCGAGTTAGATTCCGAGTTATGATGTAGGCGCAGTAGATTCCGAGTTATGATGTTGGCGCAGTAGATTCCGAGTTAGATTCCGAGTTATGATGTAGGCGCAGTAGATTCCGAGTTAGATTCCGAGTTATGATGTAGGCGCAGTAGATTCCGAGTTAGATTCCGAGTTATGATGTAGGCGCAGTAGATTCCGAGTTAGATTACGAGTTATGATGTAGGCGCAGTAGATTCCGAGTTAGATTCCGAGTTATGATGTAGGCGCAGTAGATTCCGATTTATGATGTAGGCGCAGTAGCTTCCGAGTTATGATGTAGGCGCAGTAGATTCCGAGTTAGATTCCGAGTTATGATGTAGGCGCAGTAGATTCAGAGTTATGATGTAGGCGCAGTAGATTCCGAGTTATGATGTAGGCGCAGTAGATTCCGAGTTAGATTCCGAGTTATGATGTAGGCGCAGTAGATTCTGAGTTATGATGTAGGCGCAGTAGATTCCGAGTTAGATTCCGAGTTATGATGTAGGCACAGTAGATTCCGAGTTAGATTCCGAGTTATGATGTAGGCACAGTAGATTCCGAGTTATGATGTAGGCGCAGTAGATTCCGAGTTATGATGTAGGCGCAGTAGATTCCGAGTTAGATTCCGAGTTATGATGTAGGCGCAGTAGATTCCGAGTTATGATGTAGGCGCAGTAGATTCCGAGTTATGATGTAGGCGCAATAGATTCCGAGTTATGATGTAGGTGCAGTAGATTCCGAGTTATGATGTAGGCGCAGTAGATTCCGAGTTATGATGTAGGCGCAGTAGATTCCGAGTTATGATGTAGGCGCAGTAGATTCCGAGTTAGATTCCGAGTTATGATGTAGGCGCAGTAGATTCCGAGTTATGATGTAGGCGCAGTAGATTCCGAGTAATGCTGTAGGCGCAGTAGATTCCGAGTTAGATTCCTAGTTATGATGCAGGAGCAGTAGATTCCGAGTTAGATTCCGAGTTATGATGTAGGCGCAGTAGATTCCGAGTTAGATTCCGAGTTATGATGTAGGCGCAGTAGATTCCGACTTATGATGTAGGCGCAGTAGATTCCGAGTTAGATTCCGAGTAATGAAATAGGCGCAGTAGATTCCGAGTTATGATGTAGGCGCAGTAGATTCCGAGTTATGATGTAGGCGCAGTAGATTCCGAGTTAGATTCCGAGTTATGATGTAGGCGCAGTAGATTCCGAGATAGATTCTGAGTTATGATGTAGGCGCAGTAGATTCCGAGTTATGATGTAGGCGCAGTAGATTCCGAGTTATGATGTAGGCGCAGTAGATTCCGAGTTAAGATGTAGGCGCAGTAGATTCCGAGTTATGATGTAGGCGCAGTAGATTCCGAGTTAGATTCCGAGATATGATGTAGGCGCAGTAGATTCCGAGTTATGATGTAGGCGCAGTAGATTCCGAGTTATGATGTAGGCGCAGTAGATTCCGAGTTAGATTCCGAGTTATGATGTAGGAGCAGTAGATTCCGAGTTATGATGTAGGCGCAGTAGATTCCGAGTTAGATTCCGAGTTATGATGTAGGCGCAGTAGATTCCGAGTTATGATGTAGGCGCAGTAGATTCCGAGTTAGATTCCGAGTTATGATGTAGGCGCAGTAGATTCCGAGTTATGATGTAGGCGCAGTAGATTCCGAGATAGATTCCGAGTTATGATGTAGGCGCAGTAGATTCCGAGTTATGATGTAGGCGCAGTAGATTCCGAGTTAGATTCCGAGTTATGATGTAGGCGCAGTAGATTCCGAGTTAGATTCCGAGTAATGATGTAGGCGCAGTAGATTCCGAGTTAGATTCCGAGTTATGATGTAGGCGCAGTAGATTCCGAGTTATGATGTAGGCGCAGTAGTTTCCGAGTTATGATGTAGGCGCAGTAGATTCCGAGTTATGATGTAGGCGCAGTAGATTCCGAGTTAGATTCCGAGTTATGATGTAGGCGCACTAGATTCCGAGTTAGATTCCGAGTTATGATGTAGGCGCAGTAGATTCCGAGTTATGATGTAGGCGCAGTAGATTCCGAGTTAGATTCCGAGTTATGATGTAGGCGCAGTAGATTCCGAGTTATGATGTAGGCGCAGTAGATTCCGAGTTAGATTCCGAGTTATGATGTAGGCGCAGTTGATTCCGAGTTATGATGTAGGCGCCGTAGATTCCGAGTTATGATGTAGGTGCAGTAGATTCCGAGTTAGATTCCGAGTTATGTTGTAGGCGCAGTAGATTCCGAGTTATGATGTAGGCGCAGTAGATTCCGAGTTATGATGTAGGCGCAGTAGATTCCGAGTTAGATTCCGAGTTATGATGTAGGCACAGTAGATTCCGAGTTAGATTCCGAGTTATGATGTAGGCACAGTAGATTCCGAGTTATGATGTAGGCGCATTAGATTCCGAGTTATGATGTAGGCGCAGTAGATTCCGAGTTAGATTCCGAGTTATGATGTAGGCGCAGTAGATTCCGAGTTAGATTCCGAGTTATGATGTAGGCGCAGTAGATTCCGAGTTAGATTCCGAGTTATGATGTAGGCGCAGTAGATTCCGAGTTATGATGTAGGCGCAGTAGTTTCCGAGTTATGATGTAGGCGCAGTAGATTCCGAGTTATGATGTAGGCGCAGTAGATTCCGAGTTAGATTCCGAGTTATGATGTAGGCGCAGTAGATTCCGAGTTAGATTCCGAGTTATGATGTAGGCGCAGTAGATTCCGAGTTATGATGTAGGCGCAGTAGATTCCGAGTTAGATTCCGAGTTATGATGTAGGCGCAGTAGATTCCGAGTTATGATGTAGGCGCAGTAGATTCCGAGTTAGATTCCGAGTTATGATGTAGGCGCAGTTGATTCCGAGTTATGATGTAGGCGCCGTAGATTCCGAGTTATGATGTAGGTGCAGTAGATTCCGAGTTAGATTCCGAGTTATGTTGTAGGCGCAGTAGATTCCGAGTTATGATGTAGGCGCAGTAGATTCCGAGTTAGATTCCGAGTTATGATGTAGGCACAGTAGATTCCGAGTTAGATTCCGAGTTATGATGTAGGCACAGTAGATTCCGAGTTATGATGTAGGCGCAGTAGATTCCGAGTTATGATGTAGGCGCAGTAGATTCCGAGTTAGATTCCGAGTTATGATGTAGGCGCAGTAGATTCCGAGTTAGATTCCGAGTTATGATGTAGGCGCAGTAGATTCCGAGTTAGATTCCGAGTTATGATGTAGACGCAATAGATTCCGAGTTATGATGTAGGCGCAGTAGATTCCGAGTTATGATGTAGGCGCAGTAGATTCCGAGTAATGATGTAGGCGCAGTAGATTCCGAGTTAGATTCCTAGTAATGATGCAGGCGCAGTAGATTCCGAGTTAGATTCCGAGTTATGATGTAGGCGCAGTAGATTCCGAGTTAGATTCCGAGTTATGATGTAGGCGCAGTAGATTCCGAGTTATGATGTAGGCGCAGTAGATTCCGAGTTAGATTCCGAGTAATGAAATAGGCGCAGTAGATTCCGAGTTATGATGTAGGCGCAGTAGATTCCGAGTTATGATGTAGGCGCAGTAGATTCCGAGTTAGATTCCGAGTTATGATGTAGGCGCAGTAGATTCCGAGTTATGATGTAAGCGCAGTAGATTCCGAGTTATGATGTAGGCGCAGTAGATTCCGAGTTAGATTCTGAGTTATGATGTAGGCGCAGTAGATTCCGAGTTATGATGTAGGCGCAGTAGATTCCGAGTTATGATGTAGGCGCAGTAGATTCCGAGTTAAGATGTAGGCGCAGTAGATTCCGAGTTATGATGTAGGCGCAGTAGATTCCGAGTTAGATTCCGAGATATGATGTAGGCGCAGTAGATTCCGAGTTATGATGTAGGCGCAGTAGATTCCGAGTTATGATGTAGGCGCAGTAGATTCCGAGTTAGATTCCGAGTTATGATGTAGGAGCAGTAGATTCCGAGTTATGATGTAGGCGCAGTAGATTCCGAGTTAGATTCCGAGTTATGATGTAGGCGCAGTAGATTCCGAGTTATGATGTAGGCGCAGTAGATTCCGAGTTAGATTCCGAGTTATGATGTAGGCGCAGTAGATTCCGAGTTATGATGTAGGCGCAGTAGATTCCGAGTTAGATTCCGAGTTATGATGTAGGCGCAGTAGATTCCGAGTTATGATGTAGGCGCAGTAGATTCCGAGTTAGATTCCGAGTTATGATGTAGGCGCAGTAGATTCCGAGTTAGATTCCGAGTAATGATGTAGGCGCAGTAGATTCCGAGTTAGATTCCGAGTTATGATGTAGGCGCAGTAGATTCCGAGTTATGATGTAGGCGCAGTAGTTTCCGAGTTATGATGTAGGCGCAGTAGATTCCGAGTTATGATGTGGGCGCAGTAGATTCCGAGTTAGATTCCGAGTTATGATGTAGGCGCACTAGATTCCGAGTTAGATTCCGAGTTATGATGTAGGCGCAGTAGATTCCGAGTTATGATGTAGGCGCAGTAGATTCCGAGTTAGATTCCGAGTTATGATGTAGGCGCAGTAGATTCCGAGTTATGATGTAGGCGCAGTAGATTCCGAGTTAGATTCCGAGTTATGATGTAGGCGCAGTTGATTCCGAGTTATGATGTAGGCGCCGTAGATTCCGAGTTATGATGTAGGTGCAGTAGATTCCGAGTTAGATTCCGAGTTATGTTGTAGGCGCAGTAGATTCCGAGTTATGATGTAGGCGCAGTAGATTCCGAGTTATGATGTAGGCGCAGTAGATTCCGAGTTAGATTCCGAGTTATGATGTAGGCACAGTAGATTCCGAGTTAGGTTCCGAGTTATGATGTAGGCACAGTAGATTCCGAGTTATGATGTAGGCGCAGTAGATTCCGAGTTAGATTCCGAGTTATGATGTAGGCGCAGTAGATACCGAGTTATGATGTAGGCGCAGTAGATTCCGAGTAATGATGTAGGCGCAGTAGATTCCGAGTTAGATTCCGAGTTATGATGTAGGCGCAGTAGATTCCGAGTTAGATTCCGAGTTATGATGTAGGCGCAGTAGATTCCGAGTTAGATTCCGAGTTATGATGTAGGCGCAGTAGATTCCGAGTTATGATGTAGGCGCAGTAGATTCCGAGTTATGATGTAGGCGCAGTAGATTCCAAGTTATGATGTAGGCGCAGTAGATTCCGAGTTAGATTCCGAGTTATGATGTAGGCGCAGTAGATTCCGAGTTATGATGTAGGCGCAGTAGTTTCCGAGTTAGTTTCCGACTTACGATGTAGGCGCAGTAGATTCCGAGTTAGATTCCGAGTAATGATGTAGGCGCAGTAGATTCCGAGTTATGATGTAGGCGCAGTAGATTCCGAGTTAGATTCCGAGTTATGATGTAGGCGCAGTAGATTCCGAGTTATGATGTTGGCGCAGTAGATTCCGAGTTAGATTCCGAGTTATGATGTAGGCGCAGTAGATTCCGAGTTAGATTCCGAGTTATGATGTAGGCGCAGTAGATTCCGAGTTAGATTCCGAGTTATGATGTAGGCGCAGTAGATTCCGAGTTAGATTACGAGTTATGATGTATGCGCAGTAGATTCCGAGTTAGATTCCGAGTTATGATGTAGGCGCAGTAGATTCCGATTTATGATGTAGGCGCAGTAGCTTCCGAGTTATGATGTAGGCGCAGTAGATTCCGAGTTAGATTCCGAGTTATGATGTAGGCGCAGTAGATTCAGATTTATGATGTAGGCGCAGTAGATTCCGAGTTATGATGTAGGCGCAGTAGATTCCGAGTTAGATTCCGAGTTATGATGTAGGCGCAGTAGATTCTGAGTTATGATGTAGGCGCAGTAGATTCCGAGTTAGATTCCGAGTTATGATGTAGGCACAGTAGATTCCGAGTTAGATTCCGAGTTATGATGTAGGCACAGTAGATTCCGAGTTATGATGTAGGCGCAGTAGATTCCGAGTTATGATGTAGGCGCAGTAGATTCCGAGTTAGATTCCGAGTTATGATGTAGGCGCAGTAGATTCCGAGTTATGATGTAGGCGCAGTAGATTCCGAGTTATGATGTAGGCGCAATAGATTCCGAGTTATGAAGTAGGTGCAGTAGATTCCGAGTTATGATGTAGGCGCAGTAGATTCCGAGTTATGATGTAGGCGCAGTAGATTCCGAGTTATGATGTAGGCGCAGTAGATTCCGAGTTAGATTCCGAGTTATGATGTAGGCGCAGTAGATTCCGAGTTATGATGTAGGCGCAGTAGATTCCGAGTTAGATTCCGAGTTATGATGTAGGCGCAGTAGATTCCGAGTTATGATGTAGGCGCAGTAGATTCCGAGTTAGATTCCGAGTTATGATGTAGGCATAGTAGATTCTGAGTTAGATTCCGAGTTATGATGTAGGCGCAGTAGATTCCGAGTTATGATGTAGGCGCAGTAGATTCCGAGTTAGATTCCGAGTTATGATGTAGGCGCAGTAGATTCCGAGTTATGATGTAGGCGCAGTAGATTCCGAGTTAGATTCCGAGTTATGATGTAGGCGCAGTTGATTCCGAGTTATGATGTAGGCGCCGTAGATTCCGAGTTATGATGTAGGTGCAGTAGATTCCGAGTTAGATTCCGAGTTATGTTGTAGGCGCAGTAGATTCCGAGTTATGATGTAGGCGCAGTAGATTCCGAGTTATGATGTAGGCGCAGTAGATTCCGAGTTAGATTCCGAGTTATGATGTAGGCACAGTAGATTCCGAGTTAGGTTCCGAGTTATGATGTAGGCACAGTAGATTCCGAGTTATGATGTAGGCGCAGTAGATTCCGAGTTAGATTCCGAGTTATGATGTAGGCGCAGTAGATACCGAGTTATGATGTAGGCGCAGTAGATTCCGAGTAATGATGTAGGCGCAGTAGATTCCGAGTTAGATTCCGAGTTATGATGTAGGCGCAGTAGATTCCGAGTTAGATTCCGAGTTATGATGTAGGCGCAGTAGATTCCGAGTTAGATTCCGAGTTATGATGTAGGCGCAGTAGATTCCGAGTTATGATGTAGGCGCAGTAGATTCCGAGTTATGATGTAGGCGCAGTAGATTCCAAGTTATGATGTAGGCGCAGTAGATTCCGAGTTAGATTCCGAGTTATGATGTAGGCGCAGTAGATTCCGAGTTATGATGTAGGCGCAGTAGTTTCCGAGTTAGTTTCCGACTTACGATGTAGGCGCAGTAGATTCCGAGTTAGATTCCGAGTAATGATGTAGGCGCAGTAGATTCCGAGTTATGATGTAGGCGCAGTAGATTCCGAGTTAGATTCCGAGTTATGATGTAGGCGCAGTAGATTCCGAGTTATGATGTTGGCGCAGTAGATTCCGAGTTAGATTCCGAGTTATGATGTAGGCGCAGTAGATTCCGAGTTAGATTCCGAGTTATGATGTAGGCGCAGTAGATTCCGAGTTAGATTCCGAGTTATGATGTAGGCGCAGTAGATTCCGAGTTAGATTACGAGTTATGATGTATGCGCAGTAGATTCCGAGTTAGATTCCGAGTTATGATGTAGGCGCAGTAGATTCCGATTTATGATGTAGGCGCAGTAGCTTCCGAGTTATGATGTAGGCGCAGTAGATTCCGAGTTAGATTCCGAGTTATGATGTAGGCGCAGTAGATTCAGATTTATGATGTAGGCGCAGTAGATTCCGAGTTATGATGTAGGCGCAGTAGATTCCGAGTTAGATTCCGAGTTATGATGTAGGCGCAGTAGATTCTGAGTTATGATGTAGGCGCAGTAGATTCCGAGTTAGATTCCGAGTTATGATGTAGGCACAGTAGATTCCGAGTTAGATTCCGAGTTATGATGTAGGCACAGTAGATTCCGAGTTATGATGTAGGCGCAGTAGATTCCGAGTTATGATGTAGGCGCAGTAGATTCCGAGTTAGATTCCGAGTTATGATGTAGGCGCAGTAGATTCCGAGTTATGATGTAGGCGCAGTAGATTCCGAGTTATGATGTAGGCGCAATAGATTCCGAGTTATGAAGTAGGTGCAGTAGATTCCGAGTTATGATGTAGGCGCAGTAGATTCCGAGTTATGATGTAGGCGCAGTAGATTCCGAGTTATGATGTAGGCGCAGTAGATTCCGAGTTAGATTCCGAGTTATGATGTAGGCGCAGTAGATTCCGAGTTATGATGTAGGCGCAGTAGATTCCGAGTTAGATTCCGAGTTATGATGTAGGCGCAGTAGATTCCGAGTTATGATGTAGGCGCAGTAGATTCCGAGTTAGATTCCGAGTTATGATGTAGGCATAGTAGATTCTGAGTTAGATTCCGAGTTATGATGTAGGCGCAGTAGATTCCGAGTTATGATGTAGGCGCAGTAGATTCCGAGTTAGATTCCGAGTTATGATGTAGGCGCAGTAGATTCCGAGTTATGATGTAGGCGCAGTAGATTCCGAGTTAGATTCCGAGTTATGATGTAGGCACAGTAGATTCCGAGTTAGATTCCGAGTTATGATGTAGGCACAGTAGATTCCGAGTTATGATGTAGGCGCATTAGATTCCTAGTTATGATGTAGGCGCAGTAGATTCCGAGTTAGATTCCGAGTTATGATTTAGGCGCAGTAGATTCCGAGTTAGATTCCGAGTTATGATGTAGGCGCAATAGATTCCGAGTTATGATGTAGGCGCAGTAGATTCCGAGTTATGATGTAGGCGAAGTAGATTCCGAGTTATGATGTAGGTGCAGTAGATTCCGAGTTAGATTCCGAGTTATGATGTAGGCGCAGTAGATTCCGAGTTATGATGTAGGCGCAGTAGATTTCGTGTTATGATGTAGGCGCAGTAGATTCCGATTTAGATTCCAAGTTATGATGTAGGCGCAGTAGATTCCGAGTTATGAGGTAGGCGCAGTAGATTCCGAGTTATGATGTAGGCGCAGTAGATTCCGAGTTAGATTCCGAGTTATGATGTAGGCGCAGTAGATTCCGAGTTATGATGTAGGCGCAGTAGATTCCGAGTTATGATGTAGGCGCAGTAGATTCCGAGTTATATTCCGAGTTATGATGTAGGCGCAGTAGATTCCGAGTTATGATGTAGGCGCAGTAGATTCCGAGTTATGATGTAGGTGCAGTAGATTCCGAGTTAGATTCCGAGTTATGATGTAGGCGCAGTAGATTCTGAGTTATGATGTAGGCGCAGTAGATTCCGAGTTAGATTCCGAGTTATGATGTAGGCGCAGTAGATTCCGAGTTAGATTCCGAGTTATGATGTAGGCACAGTAGATTCCGAGTTATGATGTAGGCGCAGTAGATTCCGAGTTATGATGTAGGCGCAGTAGATTCCGAGTTATGATGTAGGCGCAGTAGATTCCGAGTTAGATTCCGAGTTATGATGTAGGCGCAGTAGATTCCGAGTTAGATTCCGAGTAATGATGTAGGCGCAGTAGATTCCGAGTTAGATTCCGAGTTATGATGTAGGCGCAGTAGATTCCGAGTTATGATGTAGGCGCAGTAGTTTCCGAGTTATGATGTAGGCGCAGTAGATTCCGAGTTATGATGTAGGCGCAGTAGATTCCGAGTTAGATTCCGAGTTATGATGTAGGCGCACTAGATTCCGAGTTAGATTCCGAGTTATGATGTAGGCGCAGTAGATTCCGAGTTATGATGTAGGCGCAGTAGATTCCGAGTTAGATTCCGAGTTATGATGTAGGCGCAGTAGATTCCGAGTTATGATGTAGGCGCAGTAGATTCCGAGTTAGATTCCGAGTTATGATGTAGGCGCAGTTGATTCCGAGTTATGATGTAGGCGCCGTAGATTCCGAGTTATGATGTAGGTGCAGTAGATTCCGAGTTAGATTCCGAGTTATGTTGTAGGCGCAGTAGATTCCGAGTTATGATGTAGGCGCAGTAGATTCCGAGTTATGATGTAGGCGCAGTAGATTCCGAGTTAGATTCCGAGTTATGATGTAGGCACAGTAGATTCCGAGTTAGATTCCGAGTTATGATGTAGGCACAGTAGATTCCGAGTTATGATGTAGGCGCATTAGATTCCGAGTTATGATGTAGGCGCAGTAGATTCCGAGTTAGATTCCGAGTTATGATGTAGGCGCAGTAGATTCCGAGTTAGATTCCGAGTTATGATGTAGGCGCAGTAGATTCCGAGTTAGATTCCGAGTTATGATGTAGGCGCAGTAGATTCCGAGTTATGATGTAGGCGCAGTAGTTTCCGAGTTATGATGTAGGCGCAGTAGATTCCGAGTTATGATGTAGGCGCAGTAGATTCCGAGTTAGATTCCGAGTTATGATGTAGGCGCAGTAGATTCCGAGTTAGATTCCGAGTTATGATGTAGGCGCAGTAGATTTCGAGTTATGATGTAGGCGCAGTAGATTCCGAGTTAGATTCCGAGTTATGATGTAGGCGCAGTAGATTCCGAGTTATGATGTAGGCGCAGTAGATTCCGAGTTAGATTCCGAGTTATGATGTAGGCGCAGTTGATTCCGAGTTATGATGTAGGCGCCGTAGATTCCGAGTTATGATGTAGGTGCAGTAGATTCCGAGTTAGATTCCGAGTTATGTTGTAGGCGCAGTAGATTCCGAGTTATGATGTAGGCGCAGTAGATTCCGAGTTAGATTCCGAGTTATGATGTAGGCACAGTAGATTCCGAGTTAGATTCCGAGTTATGATGTAGGCACAGTAGATTCCGAGTTATGATGTAGGCGCAGTAGATTCCGAGTTATGATGTAGGCGCAGTAGATTCCGAGTTAGATTCCGAGTTATGATGTAGGCGCAGTAGATTCCGAGTTAGATTCCGAGTTATGATGTAGGCGCAGTAGATTCCGAGTTAGATTCCGAGTTATGATGTAGACGCAATAGATTCCGAGTTATGATGTAGGCGCAGTAGATTCCGAGTTATGATGTAGGCGCAGTAGATTCCGAGTAATGATGTAGGCGCAGTAGATTCCGAGTTAGATTCCTAGTAATGATGCAGGCGCAGTAGATTCCGAGTTAGATTCCGAGTTATGATGTAGGCGCAGTAGATTCCGAGTTAGATTCCGAGTTATGATGTAGGCGCAGTAGATTCCGAGTTATGATGTAGGCGCAGTAGATTCCGAGTTAGATTCCGAGTAATGAAATAGGCGCAGTAGATTCCGAGTTATGATGTAGGCGCAGTAGATTCCGAGTTATGATGTAGGCGCAGTAGATTCCGAGTTAGATTCCGAGTTATGATGTAGGCGCAGTAGATTCCGAGTTATGATGTAAGCGCAGTAGATTCCGAGTTATGATGTAGGCGCAGTAGATTCCGAGTTAGATTCTGAGTTATGATGTAGGCGCAGTAGATTCCGAGTTATGATGTAGGCGCAGTAGATTCCGAGTTATGATGTAGGCGCAGTAGATTCCGAGTTAAGATGTAGGCGCAGTAGATTCCGAGTTATGATGTAGGCGCAGTAGATTCCGAGTTAGATTCCGAGATATGATGTAGGCGCAGTAGATTCCGAGTTATGATGTAGGCGCAGTAGATTCCGAGTTATGATGTAGGCGCAGTAGATTCCGAGTTAGATTCCGAGTTATGATGTAGGAGCAGTAGATTCCGAGTTATGATGTAGGCGCAGTAGATTCCGAGTTAGATTCCGAGTTATGATGTAGGCGCAGTAGATTCCGAGTTATGATGTAGGCGCAGTAGATTCCGAGTTAGATTCCGAGTTATGATGTAGGCGCAGTAGATTCCGAGTTATGATGTAGGCGCAGTAGATTCCGAGTTAGATTCCGAGATATGATGTAGGCGCAGTAGATTCCGAGTTATGATGTAGGCGCAGTAGATTCCGAGTTAGATTCCGAGTTATGATGTAGGCGCAGTAGATTCCGAGTTAGATTCCGAGTAATGATGTAGGCGCAGTAGATTCCGAGTTAGATTCCGAGTTATGATGTAGGCGCAGTAGATTCCGAGTTATGATGTAGGCGCAGTAGTTTCCGAGTTATGATGTAGGCGCAGTAGATTCCGAGTTATGATGTGGGCGCAGTAGATTCCGAGTTAGATTCCGAGTTATGATGTAGGCGCACTAGATTCCGAGTTAGATTCCGAGTTATGATGTAGGCGCAGTAGATTCCGAGTTATGATGTAGGCGCAGTAGATTCCGAGTTAGATTCCGAGTTATGATGTAGGCGCAGTAGATTCCGAGTTATGATGTAGGCGCAGTAGATTCCGAGTTAGATTCCGAGTTATGATGTAGGCGCAGTTGATTCCGAGTTATGATGTAGGCGCCGTAGATTCCGAGTTATGATGTAGGTGCAGTAGATTCCGAGTTAGATTCCGAGTTATGTTGTAGGCGCAGTAGATTCCGAGTTATGATGTAGGCGCAGTAGATTCCGAGTTATGATGTAGGCGCAGTAGATTCCGAGTTAGATTCCGAGTTATGATGTAGGCACAGTAGATTCCGAGTTAGGTTCCGAGTTATGATGTAGGCACAGTAGATTCCGAGTTATGATGTAGGCGCAGTAGATTCCGAGTTAGATTCCGAGTTATGATGTAGGCGCAGTAGATACCGAGTTATGATGTAGGCGCAGTAGATTCCGAGTAATGATGTAGGCGCAGTAGATTCCGAGTTAGATTCCGAGTTATGATGTAGGCGCAGTAGATTCCGAGTTAGATTCCGAGTTATGATGTAGGCGCAGTAGATTCCGAGTTAGATTCCGAGTTATGATGTAGGCGCAGTAGATTCCGAGTTATGATGTAGGCGCAGTAGATTCCGAGTTATGATGTAGGCGCAGTAGATTCCAAGTTATGATGTAGGCGCAGTAGATTCCGAGTTAGATTCCGAGTTATGATGTAGGCGCAGTAGATTCCGAGTTATGATGTAGGCGCAGTAGTTTCCGAGTTAGTTTCCGACTTACGATGTAGGCGCAGTAGATTCCGAGTTAGATTCCGAGTAATGATGTAGGCGCAGTAGATTCCGAGTTATGATGTAGGCGCAGTAGATTCCGAGTTAGATTCCGAGTTATGATGTAGGCGCAGTAGATTCCGAGTTATGATGTTGGCGCAGTAGATTCCGAGTTAGATTCCGAGTTATGATGTAGGCGCAGTAGATTCCGAGTTAGATTCCGAGTTATGATGTAGGCGCAGTAGATTCCGAGTTAGATTCCGAGTTATGATGTAGGCGCAGTAGATTCCGAGTTAGATTACGAGTTATGATGTATGCGCAGTAGATTCCGAGTTAGATTCCGAGTTATGATGTAGGCGCAGTAGATTCCGATTTATGATGTAGGCGCAGTAGCTTCCGAGTTATGATGTAGGCGCAGTAGATTCCGAGTTAGATTCCGAGTTATGATGTAGGCGCAGTAGATTCAGAGTTATGATGTAGGCGCAGTAGATTCCGAGTTATGATGTAGGCGCAGTAGATTCCGAGTTAGATTCCGAGTTATGATGTAGGCGCAGTAGATTCTGAGTTATGATGTAGGCGCAGTAGATTCCGAGTTAGATTCCGAGTTATGATGTAGGCACAGTAGATTCCGAGTTAGATTCCGAGTTATGATGTAGGCACAGTAGATTCCGAGTTATGATGTAGGCGCAGTAGATTCCGAGTTATGATGTAGGCGCAGTAGATTCCGAGTTAGATTCCGAGTTATGATGTAGGCGCAGTAGATTCCGAGTTATGATGTAGGCGCAGTAGATTCCGAGTTATGATGTAGGCGCAATAGATTCCGAGTTATGAAGTAGGTGCAGTAGATTCCGAGTTATGATGTAGGCGCAGTAGATTCCGAGTTATGATGTAGGCGCAGTAGATTCCGAGTTATGATGTAGGCGCAGTAGATTCCGAGTTAGATTCCGAGTTATGATGTAGGCGCAGTAGATTCCGAGTTATGATGTAGGCGCAGTAGATTCCGAGTTAGATTCCGAGTTATGATGTAGGCGCAGTAGATTCCGAGTTATGATGTAGGCGCAGTAGATTCCGAGTTAGATTCCGAGTTATGATGTAGGCATAGTAGATTCTGAGTTAGATTCCGAGTTATGATGTAGGCGCAGTAGATTCCGAGTTATGATGTAGGCGCAGTAGATTCCGAGTTAGATTCCGAGTTATGATGTAGGCGCAGTAGATTCCGAGTTATGATGTAGGCGCAGTAGATTCCGAGTTAGATTCCGAGTTATGATGTAGGCACAGTAGATTCCGAGTTAGATTCCGAGTTATGATGTAAGCACAGTAGATTCCGAGTTATGATGTAGGCGCATTAGATTCCTAGTTATGATGTAGGCGCAGTAGATTCCGAGTTAGATTCCGAGTTATGATTTAGGCGCAGTAGATTCCGAGTTAGATTCCGAGTTATGATGTAGGCGCAATAGATTCCGAGTTATGATGTAGGCGCAGTAGATTCCGAGTTATGATGTAGGCGAAGTAGATTCCGAGTTATGATGTAGGTGCAGTAGATTCCGAGTTAGATTCCGAGTTATGATGTAGGCGCAGTAGATTCCGAGTTATGATGTAGGCGCAGTAGATTTCGTGTTATGATGTAGGCGCAGTAGATTCCGAGTTAGATTCCAAGTTATGATGTAGGCGCAGTAGATTCCGAGTTATGAGGTAGGCGCAGTAGATTCCGAGTTATGATGTAGGCGCAGTAGATTCCGAGTTAGATTCCGAGATATGATGTAGGCGCAGTAGATTCCGAGTTATGATGTAGGCGCAGTAGATTCCGAATTATGATGTAGGCGCAGTAGATTCCGAGTTATATTCCGAGTTATGATGTAGGCGCAGTAGATTCCGAGTTATGATGTAGGCGCAGTAGATTCCGAGTTATGATGTAGGTGCAGTAGATTCCGAGTTAGATTCCGAGTTATGATGTAGGCGCAGTAGATTCTGAGTTATGATGTAGGCGCAGTAGATTCCGAGTTAGATTCCGAGTTATGATGTAGGCACAGTAGATTCCGAGTTAGATTCCGAGTTATGATGTAGGCACAGTAGATTCCGAGTTATGATGTAGGCGCAGTAGATTCCGAGTTATGATGTAGGCGCAGTAGATTCCGAGTTAGATTCCGAGTTATGATGTAGGCGCAGTAGATTCCGAGTTATGATGTAGGCACAGTAGATTCCGAGTTATGATGTAGGCGCAGTAGATTCCGAGTTATGATGTAGGCGCAGTAGATTCCGAGTTAGATTCCGAGTTATGATGTAGGCGCAGTAGATTCCGAGTTATGATGTAGGCGCAGTAGATTCCGAGTTAGATTCCGAGTTATGATGTAGGCGCAGTAGATTCCGAGTTATGATGTAGGCGCAGTAGATTCCTAGTTAGATTCCGAGTTATGATGTAGGCACAGTAGATTCCGAGTTATGATGTAGGCGCATTAGATTCCTAGTTATGATGTAGGCGCAGTAGATTCCGAGTTAGATTCCGAGTTATGATTTAGGCGCAGTAGATTCCGAGTTAGATTCCGAGTTATGATGTAGGCGCAATAGATTCCGAGTTATGATGTAGGCGCAGTAGATTCCGAGTTATGATGTAGGCGAAGTAGATTCCGAGTTATGATGTAGGTGCAGTAGATTCCGAGTTAGATTCCGAGTTATGATGTAGGCGCAGTAGATTCCGAGTTATGATTTAGGCGCAGTAGATTTCGTGTTATGATGTAGGCGCAGTAGATTCCGAGTTAGATTCCGAGTTATGATGTAGGCGCAGTAGATTCCGAGTTATGATGTAGGCGCAGTAGATTCCGAGTTATGATGTAGGCGCAGTAGATTCCGAGTTAGATTCCGAGTTATGATGTAGGCGCAGTAGATTCCGAGTTATGATGTAGGCGCAGTAGATTCCGAGTTATGATGTAGGCGCAGTAGATTCCGAGTTATGATGTAGGCGCAGTAGATTCCGAGTTATGATGTAGGCGCAGTAGATTCCGAGTTATGATGTAGGCGCAGTAGATTCCGAGTTAGATTCCGAGTTATGATGTAGGCGCAGTAGATTCCGAGTTATGATGTAGGCGCAGTAGATTCCGAGTTATGATGTAGGCGCAGTAGATTCCGAGTTAGATTCCGAGTTATGATGTAGGCGCAGTAGATTCCGAGTTATGATGTAGGCGCAGTAGATTCCGAGTTAGATTCCGAGTTATGATGTAGGCGCAGTAGATTCCGAGTTATGATGTAGGCGCAGTAGATTCCGAGTTATGATGTAGGCGCAGTAGATTCCGAGTTAGATTCCGAGTTATGATGTAGGCGCAGTAGATTCCGAGTTAGATTCCGAGTTATGATGTAGGCACAGTAGATTCCGAGTTATGATGTAGGCGCAAGAGAATCCGAGTTATGATGTAGGCGCAGTAGATTCCGAGTTAGATTCTGAGTTATGATGTAGGCGCAGTAGATTCCGAGTTACGATGTAGGCGCAGTAGATTCGGAGTTATATTCCGAGTTATGATGTAGGCGCAGTAGATTCCGAGTTAGATTCCGAGTTATGATGTAGGCGCAGTAGATTCTGAGTTAGATTCCGAGTAATGATGTAGGCGCAGTAGATTCCGAGTTAGATTCCGAGTTATGATGTAGGCGCAGTAGATTCCGAGTTAGATTCCGAGTTATGATGTAGGCGCAGTAGATTCCGAGTTAGAATTCGAGTAATGATGTAGGCGCAGTAGATTCCGAGTTAGATTCCGAGTTATGATGTAGGCGCAGTAGATTCCGAGTTATGATGTAGGCGCAGTAGATTCCGAGTTAGATTCCGAGTTATGATGTAGGCACAGTAGATTCCGAGTTATGATGTAGGCGCAGTAGATTCCGAGTTAGATTCCGAGTTATGATGTAGGCGCAGTAGATTCCGAGTTAGATTCCGAGTTATGATGTAGGCGCAGTGGATTCCGAGTTAGATTCTGAGTTATGATGTAGGTGCAGTAGATTCCGAGTTAGATTCCGAGTTATGATGTAGGCGCAGTAGATTCTGAGTTATGATGTAGGCGCAGTAGATTCCGAATTATGATGTAGGCGCAGTAGATTCCGAGTTATGATGTAGGCGCAGTAGATTCCGAGTTAGATTCCGAGTTATGATGTAGGCGCAGTAGATTCCGAGTTATGATGTAGGCGCAGTAGATTCCGAGTTAGATTCCGAGTTATGATGTAGGCGCAGTAGATTCCGAGTTAGATTCCGAGTAATGATGTAGGCGCAGTAGATTCCGAGTTATGATGTAGGCGCAGTAGATTCCGAGTTAGATTCCGAGTTATGATGTAGGCGCAGTAGATTCCGAGTTATGATGTAGGCGCAGTAGATTCCGAGTTAGATTCCGAGTTATGATGTAGGCGCAGTAGATTCCGAGTTAGATTCCGAGTTATGATGTAGGCGCAGTAGATTCCGAGTTATGATTTAGGCGCAGAAGATTCCGAGTTATGATGTAGGCGCAGTAGATTCTGAGTTATGATGTAGGCGCAGTAGATTCCGAGTTATGATGTAGGCGCAGTAGATTCCGAGTTAGATTCCGAGTTATGATGTAGGCGCAGTAGATTCCGAGTTATGATGTAGGCGCAGTAGATTCCGAGTTACATTCCGAGTTATGATGTAGGCGCAGTAGATTCCGAGTTAGAATCCGAGTAATGATGTAGGCGCAGTAGATTCCGAGTTAGATTCCGAGTTATGATGTAGGCGCAGTAGATTCCGAGTTATGATGTAGGCGCAGTAGATTCCGAGTTAGATTCCGAGTTATGATGTAGGCACAGTAGATTCCGAGTTATGATGTAGGCGCAGTAGATTCCGAGTTAGATTCCGAGTTATGATGTAGGCGCAGTAGATTCCGAGTTAGATTCCGAGTTATGATGTAGGCGCAGTGGATTCCGAGTTAGATTCCGAGTTATGATATAGGCGCAGTAGATTCCGAGTTAGATTCCGAGTTATGATGTAGGCGCAGTAGATTCTGAGTTATGATGTAGGCGCAGTAGATTCCGAGTTATGATGTAGGCGCAGTAGATTCCGAGTTATGATGTAGGCGCATTAGATTCCGAGTTAGATTCCGAGTTATGATGTAGGCGCAGTAGATTCCGAGTTATGATGTAGGCGCAGTAGATTTCGTGTTATGATGTAGGCGCAGTAGATTCCGAGTTAGATTCCGAGTTATGATGTAGGCGCAGTAGATTCCGAGTTATGATGTAGGCGCAGTAGATTCCGAGTTAGATTCCGAGTTATGATGTAGGCGCAGTAGATTCCGAGTTAGATTCCGAGTTATGATGTAGGCGCAGTAGATACCGAGTTATGATTTAGGCGCAGTAGATTCCGAGTTATGATGTAGGCGCAGTAGATTCCGAGTTAGATTCCGAGTTATGATGTAGGCACAGTAGATTCCGAGTTATGATGTAGGCGCAGTAGATTCCGAGTTATGATGTAGGCGCAGTAGATTCTGAGTTAGATTCCGAGTTATGATGTAGGCGCAGTAGATTCCGAGTTAGATTCCGAGTTATGATGTAGGCGCAGTAGATTCCGAGTTAGATTCCGAGTTATGATGTAGGCGCAGTAGATTCTGAGTTATGATGTTGGCGCAGTAGATTCCGAGTTATGATGTAGGCGCAGTAGATTCCGAGTTAGATTCCGAGTTATGATGTAGGCGCAGTAGATTCCGAGTTATGATGTAGGCGCAGTAGATTCCGAGTTAGATTCCGAGTTATGATGTAGGCGCAGTAGATTCCGAGTTAGATTCCGAGTTATGATGTAGGCGCAGTAGATTCCGAGTTAGATTCCGAGTTATGATGTAGGCGCAGTAGATTACGAGTTATGATGTAGGCGCAGTAAATTCCGAGTTAGATTCCGAGTTATGATGTAGGCGCAGTAGATTCCGAGTTATGATGTAGGCGCAGTACGTTCCGAGTTATGATGTAGGCGCAGTAGATTCCGAGTTATATTCCGAGTTATGATGTAGGCGCAGTAGATTCCGAGTTATGATGTAGGCGCAGTAGATTCCTAGTTATGATGTAGGCGCAGTAGATTCCGAGTTATGATGTAGGCGCAGTAGATTCCGAGTTAGATTCCGAGTTATGATGTAGGCACAGTAGATTCCGAGTTATGATGTAAGCGCAGTAGATTCCGAGTTAGATTCCAAGTTATGATGTAGGCGCAGTAGATTCCGAGTTAGATTCCGAGTTATGATGTAGGCGCAGTAGATTCCGAGATATGATGTAGGCACAGTAGATTCCGAGTTATGATGTAGGCGCAGTAGATTCCGAGTTATGATGTAGGCGCAGTAGATTTCGTGTTATGATGTAGGCGCAGTAGATTCCGAGTTATATTCCGAGTTATGATATAGGCGCAGTAGATTCCGAGTTATGATGTAGGCGCAGTAGATTCCGAGTTAGATTCCGAGTTATGATGTAGGCGCAGTAGATTCCGAGTTAGATTCCGAGTTATGATGTAGGCGCAGTAGATTCCGAGTTAGATTCCGAGTTATGATGTAGGCGCAATAGATTCCGAGTTATGATGTAGGCGTAGTAGATTCCGAGTTATGATGTAGGCGCAGTAGATTCCGAGTTATGATGTAGGCGCAGTAGATTTCGTGTTATGATGTAGGCGCAGTAGGTTCATAGTTAGATTCCGAGTTATGATGTAGGCGCAGTAGATTCCGAGTTATGATGTAGGCGCAGTAGATTCCGAGTTATGATGTAGGCGCAGTAGATTTCGTGTTATGATGTAGGCGCTGTAGATTCAGAGTTAGATTCCGAGTTATGATGTAGGCGCAGTAGATTCCGAGTTATGATGTAGGCGCAGTAGATTCCGAGTTATGATGTAGGCGCAGTAGATTCCGAGTTATGATGTAGGCGCAGTAGATTCCGAGTTAGATTCCGAGTTATGATGTAGGCGCAGTAGATTCCGAGTTAGATTCCGAGTATTGATGTAGGCGCAGTAGATTCCGAGTTAGATTCCGAGTTATGATGTAGGCACAGTAGATTCCGAGTTAGATTCCGAGTTATGATGTAGGCGCAGTAGATTCCGAGTTATGATGTAGGCGCAGTAGATTCCGAGTTATGATGTAGGTGCAGTAGATTCCGAGTTAGATTCCGAGTTATGATGTAGGCGCAGTGGATTCCGAGTTAGATTCCGAGTAATGATGTAGGCGCAGTAGATTCCGAGTTAGATTCCGAGTTATGATGTAGGCGCAGTAGATTCCGAGTTAGATTCCGAGTTATGATGTAGGCGCAGTAGATTCCGAGTTAGAATTCGAGTAATGATGTAGGCGCAGTAGATTCCGAGTTAGATTCCGAGTTATGATGTAGGCGCAGTAGATTCCGAGTTATGATGTAGGCGCAGTAGATTCCGAGTTAGATTCCGAGTTATGATGTAGGCGCAGTAGATTCCGAGTTATGATGTAGGTGCAGTAGATTCCGAGTTATGATGTAGGCGCAGTAGATTCCGAGTTAGATTCCGAGTTATGATGTAGGCGCAGTAGATTCCGAGTTAGATTCCGAGTTATGATGTAGGCACAGTAGATTCCGAGTTATGATGTAGGCGCAAGAGAATCCGAGTTATGATGTAGGCGCAGTAGATTCCGAGTTAGATTCTGAGTTATGATGTAGGCGCAGTAGATTCCGAGTTACGATGTAGGCGCAGTAGATTCGGAGTTATATTCCGAGTTATGATGTAGGCGCAGTAGATTCCGAGTTAGATTCCAAGTTATGATGTAGGCGCAGTAGATTCTGAGTTAGATTCCGAGTAATGATGTAGGCGCAGTAGATTCCGAGTTAGATTCCGAGTTATGATGTAGGCGCAGTAGATTCCGAGTTAGATTCCGAGTTATGATGTAGGCGCAGTAGATTCCGAGTTAGAATTCGAGTAATGATGTAGGCGCAGTAGATTCCGAGTTAGATTCCGAGTTATGATGTAGGCGCAGTAGATTCCGAGTTATGATGTAGGCGCAGTAGATTCCGAGTTAGATTCCGAGTTATGATGTAGGCACAGTAGATTCCGAGTTATGATGTAGGCGCAGTAGATTCCGAGTTAGATTCCGAGTTATGATGTAGGCGCAGTAGATTCCGAGTTAGATTCCGAGTTATGATGTAGGCGCAGTGGATTCCGAGTTAGATTCTGAGTTATGATGTAGGTGCAGTAGATTCCGAGTTAGATTCCGAGTTATGATGTAGGCGCAGTAGATTCTGAGTTATGATGTAGGCGCAGTAGATTCCGAATTATGATGTAGGCGCAGTAGATTCCGAGTTATGATGTAGGCGCAGTAGATTCCGAGTTAGATTCCGAGTTATGATGTAGGCGCAGTAGATTCCGAGTTATGATGTAGGCGCAGTAGATTCCGAGTTAGATTCCGAGTTATGATGTAGGCGCAGTAGATTCCGAGTTAGATTCCGAGTAATGATGTAGGCGCAGTAGATTCCGAGTTATGATGTAGGCGCAGTAGATTCCGAGTTAGATTCCGAGTTATGATGTAGGCGCAGTAGATTCCGAGTTATGATGTAGGCGCAGTAGATTCCGAGTTAGATTCCGAGTTATGATGTAGGCGCAGTAGATTCCGAGTTAGATTCCGAGTTATGATGTAGGCGCAGTAGATTCCGAGTTATGATTTAGGCGCAGAAGATTCCGAGTTATGATGTAGGCGCAGTAGATTCTGAGTTATGATGTAGGCGCAGTAGATTCCGAGTTATGATGTAGGCGCAGTAGATTCCGAGTTAGATTCCGAGTTATGATGTAGGCGCAGTAGATTCCGAGTTATGATGTAGGCGCAGTAGATTCCGAGTTACATTCCGAGTTATGATGTAGGCGCAGTAGATTCCGAGTTAGAATCCGAGTAATGATGTAGGCGCAGTAGATTCCGAGTTAGATTCCGAGTTATGATGTAGGCGCAGTAGATTCCGAGTTATGATGTAGGCGCAGTAGATTCCGAGTTAGATTCCGAGTTATGATGTAGGCACAGTAGATTCCGAGTTATGATGTAGGCGCAGTAGATTCCGAGTTAGATTCCGAGTTATGATGTAGGCGCAGTAGATTCCGAGTTAGATTCCGAGTTATGATGTAGGCGCAGTGGATTCCGAGTTAGATTCCGAGTTATGATGTAGGCGCAGTAGATTCCGAGTTAGATTCCGAGTTATGATGTAGGCGCAGTAGATTCTGAGTTATGATGTAGGCGCAGTAGATTCCGAGTTATGATGTAGGCGCAGTAGATTCCGAGTTATGATGTAGGCGCATTAGATTCCGAGTTAGATTCCGAGTTATGATGTAGGCGCAGTAGATTCCGAGTTATGATGTAGGCGCAGTAGATTTCGTGTTATGATGTAGGCGCAGTAGATTCCGAGTTAGATTCCGAGTTATGATGTAGGCGCAGTAGATTCCGAGTTATGATGTAGGCGCAGTAGATTCCGAGTTAGATTCCGAGTTATGATGTAGGCGCAGTAGATTCCGAGTTAGATTCCGAGTTATGATGTAGGCGCAGTAGATACCGAGTTATGATTTAGGCGCAGTAGATTCCGAGTTATGATGTAGGCACGGTAGATTCCGAGTTAGATTCCGAGTTATGATGTAGGCACAGTAGATTCCGAGTTATGATGTAGGCGCAGTAGATTCCGAGTTATGATGTAGGCGCAGTAGATTCTGAGTTAGATTCCGAGTTATGATGTAGGCGCAGTAGATTCCGAGTTAGATTCCGAGTTATGATGTAGGCGCAGTAGATTCCGAGTTAGATTCCGAGTTATGATGTAGGCGCAGTAGATTCTGAGTTATGATGTTGGCGCAGTAGATTCCGAGTTATGATGTAGGCGCAGTAGATTCCGAGTTAGATTCCGAGTTATGATGTAGGCGCAGTAGATTCCGAGTTATGATGTAGGCGCAGTAGATTCCGAGTTAGATTCCGAGTTATGATGTAGGCGCAGTAGATTCCGAGTTAGATTCCGAGTTATGATGTAGGCGCAGTAGATTCCGAGTTAGATTCCGAGTTATGATGTAGGCGCAGTAGATTCCGAGTTAGATTCCGAGTTATGATGTAGGCGCAATAGATTACGAGTTATGATGTAGGCGCAGTAAATTCCGAGTTAGATTCCGAGTTATGATGTAGGCGCAGTAGATTCCGAGTTATGATGTAGGCGCAGTACGTTCCGAGTTATGATGTAGGCGCAGTAGATTCCGAGTTATATTCCGAGTTATGATGTAGGCGCAGTAGATTCCGAGTTATGATGTAGGCGCAGTAGATTCCTAGTTATGATGTAGGCGCAGTAGATTCCGAGTTATGATGTAGGCGCAGTAGATTCCGAGTTAGATTCCGAGTTATGATGTAGGCACAGTAGATTCCGAGTTATGATGTAAGCGCAGTAGATTCCGAGTTAGATTCCAAGTTATGATGTAGGCGCAGTAGATTCCGAGTTAGATTCCGAGTTATGATGTAGGCGCAGTAGATTCCGAGATATGATGTAGGCACAGTAGATTCCGAGTTATGATGTAGGCGCAGTAGATTCCGAGTTATGATGTAGGCGCAGTAGATTTCGTGTTATGATGTAGGCGCAGTAGATTCCGAGTTATATTCCGAGTTATGATATAGGCGCAGTAGATTCCGAGTTATGATGTAGGCGCAGTAGATTCCGAGTTAGATTCCGAGTTATGATGTAGGCGCAGTAGATTCCGAGTTAGATTCCGAGTTATGATGTAGGCGCAGTAGATTCCGAGTTAGATTCCGAGTTATGATGTAGGCGCAATAGATTCCGAGTTATGATGTAGGCGTAGTAGATTCCGAGTTATGATGTAGGCGCAGTAGATTCCGAGTTATGATGTAGGCGCAGTAGATTTCGTGTTATGATGTAGGCGCAGTAGGTTCATAGTTAGATTCCGAGTTATGATGTAGGCGCAGTAGATTCCGAGTTATGATGTAGGCGCAGTAGATTCCGAGTTATGATGTAGGCGCAGTAGATTTCGTGTTATGATGTAGGCGCTGTAGATTCAGAGTTAGATTCCGAGTTATGATGTAGGCGCAGTAGATTCCGAGTTATGATGTAGGCGCAGTAGATTCCGAGTTATGATGTAGGCGCAGTAGATTCCGAGTTAGATTCCGAGTTATGATGTAGGCGCAGTAGATTCCGAGTTAGATTCCGAGTATTGATGTAGGCGCAGTAGATTCCGAGTTAGATTCCGAGTTATGATGTAGGCACAGTAGATTCCGAGTTAGATTCCGAGTTATGATGTAGGCGCAGTAGATTCCGAGTTATGATGTAGGCGCAGTAGATTCCGAGTTATGATGTAGGTGCAGTAGATTCCGAGTTAGATTCCGAGTTATGATGTAGGCGCAGTGGATTCCGAGTTAGATTCCGAGTAATGATGTAGGCGCAGTAGATTCCGAGTTAGATTCCGAGTTATGATGTAGGCGCAGTAGATTCCGAGTTAGATTCCGAGTTATGATGTAGGCGCAGTAGATTCCGAGTTAGAATTCGAGTAATGATGTAGGCGCAGTAGATTCCGAGTTAGATTCCGAGTTATGATGTAGGCGCAGTAGATTCCGAGTTATGATGTAGGCGCAGTAGATTCCGAGTTAGATTCCGAGTTATGATGTAGGCACAGTAGATTCCGAGTTATGATGTAGGCGCAGTAGATTCCGAGTTAGATTCCGAGTTATGATGTAGGCGCAGTAGATTCCGAGTTAGATTCCGAGTTATGATGTAGGCGCAGTGGATTCCAAGTTAGATTCCGAGTTATGATGTAGGTGCAGTAGATTCCGAGTTAGATTCCGAGTTATGATGTAGGCGCAGTAGATTCTGAGTTATGATGTAGGCGCAGTAGATTCCGAATTATGATGTAGGCGCAGTAGATTCCGAGTTATGATGTAGGCGCAGTAGATTCCGAGTTAGATTCCGAGTTATGATGTAGGCGCGGTAGATTCCGAGTTATGATGTAGGCGCAGTAGATTTCGTGTTATGATGTAGGCGCAGTAGATTCCGAGTTAGATTCCGAGTTATGATGTAGGCGCAGTAGATTCCGAGTTATGATGTAGGCGCAGTAGATTCCGAGTTAGATTCCGAGTTATGATGTAGGCGCAGTAGATTCCGAGTTAGATTCCGAGTTATGATGTAGGCGCAGTAGATTCCGAGTTATGATGTAGGCGCAGTAGATTCCGAGTTAGATTCCGAGTTATGATGTAGGCGCAGTAGATTCCGAGTTAGATTCCGAGTTATGATGTAGGCGCAATAGATTCCGAGTTATGATGTAGGCGCAGTAGATTCCGAGTTATGATGTAGGCGCAGTAGGTTCCGAGTTATGATGTAGGCGCAGTAGATTTCGTGTTATGATGTAGGCGCAGTAGGTTCAGAGTTAGATTCCGAGTTATGATGTAGGCGCAGTAGCTTCCGAGTTATGATGTAGGCGCAGTAGATTCCGAGTTATGATGTAGGCGCAGTAGATTTCGTGTTATGATGTAGGCGCTGTAGATTCAGAGTTAGATTCCGAGTTATGATGTAGGCGCAGTAGATTCCGAGTTATGATGTAGGCGCAGTAGATTCCGAGTTATGATGTAGGCGCAGTAGATTCCGAGTTATGATGTAGGCGCAGTAGATTCCGAGTTAGATTCCGAGTTATGATGTAGGCGCAGTAGATTCCGAGTTAGATTCCGAGTAATGATGTAGGCGCAGTAGATTCCGAGTTAGATTCCTAGTTATGATGTAGGCACAGTAGATTCCGAGTTAGATTCCGAGTTATGATGTAGGCGCAGTAGATTCCGAGTTATGATGTAGGCGCAGTAGATTCCGAGTTATGATGTAGGCGCAGTAGATTCCGAGTTATGATGTAGGCGCAGTAGATTCCGAGTTAGATTCCGAGTTATGATGTAGGCGCAGTGGATTCCGAGTTAGATTCCGAGTAATGATGTAGGCGCAGTAGATTCCGAGTTAGATTCCGAGTTATGATGTAGGCGCAGTAGATTCCGAGTTAGATTCCGAGTTATGATGTAGGCGCAGTAGATTCCGAGTTAGAATTCGAGTAATGATGTAGGCGCAGTAGATTCCGAGTTAGATTCCGAGTTATGATGTAGGCGCAGTAGATTCCGAGTTATGATGTAGGCGCAGTAGATTCCGAGTTAGATTCCGAGTTATGATGTAGGCGCAGTAGATTCCGAGTTAGATTCCGAGTTATGATGTAGGCGCAGTAGATTCCGAGTTAGATTCCGAGTTATGATGTAGGCGCAGTGGATTCCGAGTTAGATTCCGAGTTATGATGTAGGTGCAGTAGATTCCGAGTTAGATTCCGAGTTATGATGTAGGCGCAGTAGATTCTGAGTTATGATGTAGGCGCAGTAGATTCCGAATTATGATGTAGGCGCAGTAGATTCCGAGTTATGATGTAGGCGCAGTAGATTCCGAGTTAGATTCCGAGTTATGATGTAGGCGCAGTAGATTCCGAGTTATGATGTAGGCGCAGTAGATTTCGTGTTATGATGTAGGCGCAGTAGATTCCGAGTTAGATTCCGAGTTATGATGTAGGCGCAGTAGATTCCGAGTTATGATGTAGGCGCAGTAGATTCCGAGTTAGATTCCGAGTTATGATGTAGGCGCAGTAGATTCCGAGTTAGATTCCGAGTTATGATGTAGGCGCAGTAGATTCCGAGTTATGATTTAGGCGCAGTAGATTCCGAGTTATGATGTAGGCGCAGTAGATTCCGAGTTATGATGTAGGCACGGTAGATTCCGAGTTATGATGTAGGCGCAGTAGATTCCGAGTTATGATGTAGGCGCAGTATATTCTGAGTTAGATTCCGAGTTATGATGTAGGCGCAGTAGATTCCGAGTTAGATTCCGAGTTATGATGTAGGCGCAGTAGATTCCGAGTTATGATGTAGGCGCAGTAGATTCCGAGTTAGATTCCGAGTTATGATGTAGGCGCAGTAGATTCCGAGTTAGATTCCGAGTAATGATGTAGGCGCAGTAGATTCCGAGTTAGATTCCGAGTTATGATGTAGGCGCAATAGATTCCGAGTTATGATGTAGGCGTAGTAGATTCTGAGTTATGATGTAGGCGCAGTAGATTCCGAGTTATGATGTAGGCGCAGTAGATTTCGTGTTATGATGTAGGCGCAGTAGGTTCATAGTTAGATTCCGAGTTATGATGTAGGCGCAGTAGATTCCGAGTTATGATGTAGGCGCAGTAGATTCCGAGTTATGATGTAGGCGCAGTAGATTTCGTGTTATGATGTAGGCGCTGTAGATTCAGAGTTAGATTCCGAGTTATGATGTAGGCGCAGTAGATTCCGAGTTATGATGTAGGCGCAGTAGATTCCGAGTTATGATGTAGGCGCAGTAGATTCCGAGTTAGATTCCGAGTTATGATGTAGGCGCAGTAGATTCCGAGTTAGATTCCGAGTATTGATGTAGGCGCAGTAGATTCCGAGTTAGATTCCGAGTTATGATGTAGGCACAGTAGATTCCGAGTTAGATTCCGAGTTATGATGTAGGCGCAGTAGATTCCGAGTTATGATGTAGGCGCAGTAGATTCCGAGTTATGATGTAGGTGCAGTAGATTCCGAGTTAGATTCCGAGTTATGATGTAGGCGCAGTGGATTCTGAGTTAGATTCCGAGTAATGATGTAGGCGCAGTAGATTCCGAGTTAGATTCCGAGTTATGATGTAGGCGCAGTAGATTCCGAGTTAGATTCCGAGTTATGATGTAGGCGCAGTAGATTCCGAGTTAGAATTCGAGTAATGATGTAGGCGCAGTAGATTCCGAGTTAGATTCCGAGTTATGATGTAGGCGCAGTAGATTCCGAGTTATGATGTAGGCGCAGTAGATTCCGAGTTAGATTCCGAGTTATGATGTAGGCGCAGTAGATTCCGAGTTATGATGTAGGCGCAGTAGATTCCGAGTTATGATGTAGGCGCAGTAGATTCCGAGTTAGATTCCGAGTTATGATGTAGGCGCAGTAGATTCCGAGTTAGATTCCGAGTTATGATGTAGGCACAGTAGATTCCGAGTTATGATGTAGGCGCAGTAGATTCCGAGTTATGATGTAGGCGCAGTAGATTCCGAGTTAGATTCTGAGTTATGATGTAGGCGCAGTAGATTCCGAGTTACGATGTAGGCGCAGTAGATTCGGAGTTATATTCCGAGTTATGATGTAGGCGCAGTAGATTCCGAGTTAGATTCCGAGTTATGATGTAGGCGCAGTAGATTCTGAGTTAGATTCCGAGTAATGATGTAGGCGCAGTAGATTCCGAGTTAGATTCCGAGTTATGATGTAGGCGCAGTAGATTCCGAGTTAGATTCCGAGTTATGATGTAGGCGCAGTAGATTCCGAGTTAGAATTCGAGTAATGATGTAGGCGCAGTAGATTCCGAGTTAGATTCCGAGTTATGATGTAGGCGCAGTAGATTCCGAGTTATGATGTAGGCGCAGTAGATTCCGAGTTAGATTCCGAGTTATGATGTAGGCACTGTAGATTCCGAGTTATGATGTAGGCGCAGTAGATTCCGAGTTAGATTCCGAGTTATGATGTAGGCGCAGTAGATTCCGAGTTAGATTCCGAGTTATGATGTAGGCGCAGTGGATTCCGAGTTAGATTCTGAGTTATGATGTAGGTGCAGTAGATTCCGAGTTAGATTCCGAGTTATGATGTAGGCGCAGTAGATTCTGAGTTATGATGTAGGCGCAGTAGATTCCGAATTATGATGTAGGCGCAGTAGATTCCGAGTTATGATGTAGGCGCAGTAGATTCCGAGTTAGATTCCGAGTTATGATGTAGGCGCAGTAGATTCCGAGTTATGATGTAGGCGCAGTAGATTCCGAGTTAGATTCCGAGTTATGATGTAGGCGCAGTAGATTCCGAGTTAGATTCCGAGTAATGATGTAGGCGCAGTAGATTCCGAGTTATGATGTAGGCGCAGTAGATTCCGAGTTAGATTCCGAGTTATGATGTAGGCGCAGTAGATTCCGAGTTATGATGTAGGCGCAGTAGATTCCGAGTTAGATTCCGAGTTATGATGTAGGCGCAGTAGATTCCGAGTTAGATTCCGAGTTATGATGTAGGCGCAGTAGATTCCGAGTTATGATTTAGGCGCAGAAGATTCCGAGTTATGATGTAGGCGCAGTAGATTCTGAGTTATGATGTAGGCGCAGTAGATTCCGAGTTATGATGTAGGCGCAGTAGATTCCGAGTTAGATTCCGAGTTATGATGTAGGCGCAGTAGATTCCGAGTTATGATGTAGGCGCAGTAGATTCCGAGTTACATTCCGAGTTATGATGTAGGCGCAGTAGATTCCGAGTTAGAATCCGAGTAATGATGTAGGCGCAGTAGATTCCGAGTTAGATTCCGAGTTATGATGTAGGCGCAGTAGATTCCGAGTTATGATGTAGGCGCAGTAGATTCCGAGTTAGATTCCGAGTTATGATGTAGGCACAGTAGATTCCGAGTTATGATGTAGGCGCAGTAGATTCCGAGTTAGATTCCGAGTTATGATGTAGGCGCAGTAGATTCCGAGTTAGATTCCGAGTTATGATGTAGGCGCAGTGGATTCCGAGTTAGATTCCGAGTTATGATGTAGGCGCAGTAGATTCCGAGTTAGATTCCGAGTTATGATGTAGGCGCAGTAGATTCTGAGTTATGATGTAGGCGCAGTAGATTCCGAGTTATGATGTAGGCGCAGTAGATTCCGAGTTATGATGTAGGCGCATTAGATTCCGAGTTAGATTCCGAGTTATGATGTAGGCGCAGTAGATTCCGAGTTATGATGTAGGCGCAGTAGATTTCGTGTTATGATGTAGGCGCAGTAGATTCCGAGTTAGATTCCGAGTTATGATGTAGGCGCAGTAGATTCCGAGTTATGATGTAGGCGCAGTAGATTCCGAGTTAGATTCCGAGTTATGATGTAGGCGCAGTAGATTCCGAGTTAGATTCCGAGTTATGATGTAGGCGCAGTAGATACCGAGTTATGATTTAGGCGCAGTAGATTCCGAGTTATGATGTAGGCACGGTAGATTCCGAGTTAGATTCCGAGTTATGATGTAGGCACAGTAGATTCCGAGTTATGATGTAGGCGCAGTAGATTCCGAGTTATGATGTAGGCGCAGTAGATTCTGAGTTAGATTCCGAGTTATGATGTAGGCGCAGTAGATTCCGAGTTAGATTCCGAGTTATGATGTAGGCGCAGTAGATTCCGAGTTAGATTCCGAGTTATGATGTAGGCGCAGTAGATTCTGAGTTATGATGTTGGCGCAGTAGATTCCGAGTTATGATGTAGGCGCAGTAGATTCCGAGTTAGATTCCGAGTTATGATGTAGGCGCAGTAGATTCCGAGTTATGATGTAGGCGCAGTAGATTCCGAGTTAGATTCCGAGTTATGATGTAGGCGCAGTAGATTCCGAGTTAGATTCCGAGTTATGATGTAGGCGCAGTAGATTCCGAGTTAGATTCCGAGTTATGATGTAGGCGCAGTAGATTACGAGTTATGATGTAGGCGCAGTAAATTCCGAGTTAGATTCCGAGTTATGATGTAGGCGCAGTAGATTCCGAGTTATGATGTAGGCGCAGTACGTTCCGAGTTATGATGTAGGCGCAGTAGATTCCGAGTTATATTCCGAGTTATGATGTAGGCGCAGTAGATTCCGAGTTATGATGTAGGCGCAGTAGATTCCTAGTTATGATGTAGGCGCAGTAGATTCCGAGTTATGATGTAGGCGCAGTAGATTCCGAGTTAGATTCCGAGTTATGATGTAGGCACAGTAGATTCCGAGTTATGATGTAAGCGCAGTAGATTCCGAGTTAGATTCCAAGTTATGATGTAGGCGCAGTAGATTCCGAGTTAGATTCCGAGTTATGATGTAGGCGCAGTAGATTCCGAGATATGATGTAGGCACAGTAGATTCCGAGTTATGATGTAGGCGCAGTAGATTCCGAGTTATGATGTAGGCGCAGTAGATTTCGTGTTATGATGTAGGCGCAGTAGATTCCGAGTTATATTCCGAGTTATGATATAGGCGCAGTAGATTCCGAGTTATGATGTAGGCGCAGTAGATTCCGAGTTAGATTCCGAGTTATGATGTAGGCGCAGTAGATTCCGAGTTAGATTCCGAGTTATGATGTAGGCGCAGTAGATTCCGAGTTAGATTCCGAGTTATGATGTAGGCGCAATAGATTCCGAGTTATGATGTAGGCGTAGTAGATTCCGAGTTATGATGTAGGCGCAGTAGATTCCGAGTTATGATGTAGGCGCAGTAGATTTCGTGTTATGATGTAGGCGCAGTAGGTTCATAGTTAGATTCCGAGTTATGATGTAGGCGCAGTAGATTCCGAGTTATGATGTAGGCGCAGTAGATTCCGAGTTATGATGTAGGCGCAGTAGATTTCGTGTTATGATGTAGGCGCTGTAGATTCAGAGTTAGATTCCGAGTTATGATGTAGGCGCAGTAGATTCCGAGTTATGATGTAGGCGCAGTAGATTCCGAGTTATGATGTAGGCGCAGTAGATTCCGAGTTATGATGTAGGCGCAGTAGATTCCGAGTTAGATTCCGAGTTATGATGTAGGCGCAGTAGATTCCGAGTTAGATTCCGAGTATTGATGTAGGCGCAGTAGATTCCGAGTTAGATTCCGAGTTATGATGTAGGCACAGTAGATTCCGAGTTAGATTCCGAGTTATGATGTAGGCGCAGTAGATTCCGAGTTATGATGTAGGCGCAGTAGATTCCGAGTTATGATGTAGGTGCAGTAGATTCCGAGTTAGATTCCGAGTTATGATGTAGGCGCAGTGGATTCCGAGTTAGATTCCGAGTAATGATGTAGGCGCAGTAGATTCCGAGTTAGATTCCGAGTTATGATGTAGGCGCAGTAGATTCCGAGTTAGATTCCGAGTTATGATGTAGGCGCAGTAGATTCCGAGTTAGAATTCGAGTAATGATGTAGGCGCAGTAGATTCCGAGTTAGATTCCGAGTTATGATGTAGGAGCAGTAGATTCCGAGTTATGATGTAGGCGCAGTAGATTCCGAGTTAGATTCCGAGTTATGATGTAGGCACAGTAGATTCCGAGTTATGATGTAGGCGCAGTAGATTCCGAGTTAGATTCCGAGTTATGATGTAGGCGCAGTAGATTCCGAGTTAGATTCCGAGTTATGATGTAGGCGCAGTGGATTCCAAGTTAGATTCCGAGTTATGATGTAGGTGCAGTAGATTCCGAGTTAGATTCCGAGTTATGATGTAGGCGCAGTAGATTCTGAGTTATGATGTAGGCGCAGTAGATTCCGAATTATGATGTAGGCGCAGTAGATTCCGAGTTATGATGTAGGCGCAGTAGATTCCGAGTTAGATTCCGAGTTATGATGTAGGCGCAGTAGATTCCGAGTTATGATGTAGGCGCAGTAGATTTCGTGTTATGATGTAGGCGCAGTAGATTCCGAGTTAGATTCCGAGTTATGATGTAGGCGCAGTAGATTCCGAGTTATGATGTAGGCGCAGTAGATTCCGAGTTAGATTCCGAGTTATGATGTAGGCGCAGTAGATTCCGAGTTAGATTCCGAGTTATGATGTAGGCGCAGTAGATTCCGAGTTATGATGTAGGCGCAGTAGATTCCGAGTTAGATTCCGAGTTATGATGTAGGCGCAGTAGATTCCGAGTTAGATTCCGAGTTATGATGTAGGCGCAATAGATTCCGAGTTATGATGTAGGCGCAGTAGATTCCGAGTTATGATGTAGGCGCAGTAGGTTCCGAGTTATGATGTAGGCGCAGTAGATTTCGTGTTATGATGTAGGCGCAGTAGGTTCAGAGTTAGATTCCGAGTTATGATGTAGGCGCAGTAGATTCCGAGTTATGATGTAGGCGCAGTAGATTCCGAGTTATGATGTAGGCGCAGTAGATTTCGTGTTATGATGTAGGCGCTGTAGATTCAGAGTTAGATTCCGAGTTATGATGTAGGCGCAGTAGATTCCGAGTTATGATGTAGGCGCAGTAGATTCCGAGTTATGATGTAGGCGCAGTAGATTCCGAGTTATGATGTAGGCGCAGTAGATTCCGAGTTAGATTCCGAGTTATGATGTAGGCGCAGTAGATTCCGAGTTAGATTCCGAGTAATGATGTAGGCGCAGTAGATTCCGAGTTAGATTCCGAGTTATGATGTAGGCACAGTAGATTCCGAGTTAGATTCCGAGTTATGATGTAGGCGCAGTAGATTCCGAGTTATGATGTAGGCGCAGTAGATTCCGAGTTATGATGTAGGCGCAGTAGATTCCGAGTTATGATGTAGGCGCAGTAGATTCCGAGTTAGATTCCGAGTTATGATGTAGGCGCAGTGGATTCCGAGTTAGATTCCGAGTAATGATGTAGGCGCAGTAGATTCCGAGTTAGATTCCGAGTTATGATGTAGGCGCAGTAGATTCCGAGTTAGATTCCGAGTTATGATGTAGGCGCAGTAGATTCCGAGTTAGAATTCGAGTAATGATGTAGGCGCAGTAGATTCCGAGTTAGATTCCGAGTTATGATGTAGGCGCAGTAGATTCCGAGTTATGATGTAGGCGCAGTAGATTCCGAGTTAGATTCCGAGTTATGATGTAGGCACAGTAGATTCCGAGTTATGATGTAGGCGCAGTAGATTCCGAGTTAGATTCCGAGTTATGATGTAGGCGCAGTAGATTCCGAGTTAGATTCCGAGTTATGATGTAGGCGCAGTGGATTCCGAGTTAGATTCCGAGTTATGATGTAGGTGCAGTAGATTCCGAGTTAGATTCCGAGTTATGATGTAGGCGCAGTAGATTCTGAGTTATGATGTAGGCGCAGTAGATTCCGAATTATGATGTAGGCGCAGTAGATTCCGAGTTATGATGTAGGCGCAGTAGATTCCGAGTTAGATTCCGAGTTATGATGTAGGCGCAGTAGATTCCGAGTTATGATGTAGGCGCAGTAGATTTCGTGTTATGATGTAGGCGCAGTAGATTCCGAGTTAGATTCCGAGTTATGATGTAGGCGCAGTAGATTCCGAGTTATGATGTAGGCGCAGTAGATTCCGAGTTAGATTCCGAGTTATGATGTAGGCGCAGTAGATTCCGAGTTAGATTCCGAGTTATGATGTAGGCGCAGTAGATTCCGAGTTATGATTTAGGCGCAGTAGATTCCGAGTTATGATGTAGGCGCAGTAGATTCCGAGTTATGATGTAGGCACGGTAGATTCCGAGTTATGATGTAGGCGCAGTAGATTCCGAGTTATGATGTAGGCGCAGTATATTCTGAGTTAGATTCCGAGTTATGATGTAGGCGCAGTAGATTCCGAGTTAGATTCCGAGTTATGATGTAGGCGCAGTAGATTCCGAGTTATGATGTAGGCGCAGTAGATTCCGAGTTAGATTCCGAGTTATGATGTAGGCGCAGTAGATTCCGAGTTAGATTCCGAGTAATGATGTAGGCGCAGTAGATTCCGAGTTAGATTCCGAGTTATGATGTAGGCACAGTAGATTCCGAGTTAGATTCCGAGTTATGATGTAGGCACAGTAGATTCCGAGTTATGATGTAGGCGCAGTAGATTCCAAGTTATGATGTAGGCGCAGTAGATTCCGAGTTATGATGTAGGTGCAGTAGATTCCGAGTTAGATTCCGAGTTATGATGTAGGCGCAGTAGATTTCGTGTTATGATGTAGGCGCAGTAGATTCCGAGTTAGATTCCGAGTTATGATGTAGGCGCAGTAGATTCCGAGTTATGATGTAGGCGCAGTAGATTCCGAGTTAGATTCCGAGTTATGATGTAGGCGCAGTAGATTCCGAGTTAGATTCCGAGTTATGATGTAGGCGCAGTAGATTCCGAGTTATGATGTAGGCGCAGTAGATTCCGAGTTAGATTCCGAGTTATGATGTAGGCGCAGTAGATTCCGAGTTATGATGTAGGCGCAGTAGATTCCGAGTTATGATGTAGGCGCAGTAGATTCCGAGTTAGATTCCGAGTTCTGATGTAGGCGCAGTAGATTCCGAGTTAGATTCCGAGTTATGATGTAGGCGCAGTAGATTCCGAGTTATGATTTAGGCGCAGTAGATTCCGAGTTATGATGTAGGCGCAGTAGATTCTGAGTTATGATGTAGGCGCAGTAGATTCCGAGTTATGATGTAGGCGCAGTAGATTCCGAGTTAGATTCCGAGTTATGATATAGGCGCAGTAGATTCCGAGTTATGATGTAGGCGCAGTAGATTCCGAGTTAGATTCCGAGTTATGATGTAGGCGCAGTAGATTCCGAGTTAGATTCCGAGTTATGATGTAGGCACAGTAGATTCCGAGTTATGATGTAGGCGCAGTAGATTCCGAGTTAGATTCCGAGTTATGATGTAGGCGCAGTAGATTCCGAGTTAGATTCCGAGTTATGATGTAGGCGCAGTGGATTCCGAGTTAGATTCCGAGTTATGATGTAGGTGCAGTAGATTCCGAGTTAGATTCCGAGTTATGATGTATGCGCAATAGATTCTGAGTTATGATGTAGGCGCAGTAGATTCCGAGTTATGATGTAGGCGCAGTAGATTCCGAGTTATGATGTAGGCGCAGTAGATTCCGAGTTAGATTCCGAGTTATGATGTAGGCGCAGTAGATTCCGAGTTATGATTGTCACGGGTTACTTAGATTTACCTATGCCCGTGACAGGGGAAGCCACCCCACGCCCCCCCCCCCCGGGGCCTGGAAAGGAGGGGGAAAAGGGGAGTGGGATAAAACAGCGACAATCTAAGGAGGAAAAACTTATTTTACTAAATATGATATCGAAATACAAGATAACACAATATAATATAATTAAGGCTCACAAAATCGAACGAAACAGAGAGAGAGAGAGAGTCTCCGAAAACCAAGAGGCCTACTGTGAACTCTAGGCGACACGGCTGGAACGCTTCCCACTCTCCGAGAAGTTCGAGAGAAGAAGGAGGGCACTCCAGCCTGGGAACGAGATTATATAGAGTCCTGGTCCCGTGACTTATTGTTACTCCTGTTGTTCTCTGGGATATGTAGTCTTCTTCTGTGGACTGCACATTCAAAAGAAGTATCCATACTTGACATGATGTTATGATGTGGAATACTGATAGCAAAATTATAAAATTACAAAACCATGACATTCCACCCCTTATTCTACATTATTACATCATGGTTAATATATACATATATATACATATATATACACATATGTAAAATTGTGATAGCTAAATAGTAGAATTGCATGTAACATAACTAAATGTACAACTATAATAACTAAAATACACTAAACATGCAAACATATATATATATATATAGATACATAAAATTATTGACTGCACTCCCCCAGCATCAAATTCCCTTGTGGCACACATTGAACATCCCCATCCTTCTGCATTACCCACCAAGTGCACCCAGGTCCCTGGGCAAAGACAGTTCCACGGATAGGTTTGCCCTTTCCAGAAGCTGGAAGGACCCAAACAGCTTTTCCCAACATGTTCTTTACATGTATAACAGGGACCTTATCTCCTTCTACAGTGTGTAGGGGGCTAGATTGACTAGGACCATCACGATTGACAGATCCTCTAGTATTGACCAGCCAAGTGGCTTCTGCCAGATTCTTCTCCCAGTGCTTAAATGTTCCACCACCCATTGCTTTCAACATAGTTTTCAACAACCCATTATATCGTTCAATTTTACCAGAAGCTGGTGCATGGTAGGGAATATGATAAATCCACTCAATGCCATGATCTTTGGCCCAAGTATTTATAAGGGAATTTTTGAAATGTGTCCCATTATCAGATTCAATTCTTTCTGGGGTGCCATGTCGCCACAGGACTTGTTTCTCAAGACCTAATATGGTGTTTCGAGCAGTTGCATGGGGTACTGCGTATGTTTCAAGCCACCCAGTGGTTGCCTCTACCATAGTGAGTACATAACACTTACCACTGCGAGATCGTGGCAAGGTGATATAATCAACCTGCCACGCCTCCCCATATTTATACTTTTGCCATCGCCCTTCCTCCCAGAGAGGTTTCATCCTTCTGGCTTGTTTAATTATGGCACATGTTTCACAATCATGAATAACCTGCGCAATAGCGTCCATGGTTAAGTCCACCCCTCGGTCTCTGGCCCACTTATATGTTGCGTCTCTTCCTTGATGGCCTGAGGTCTCATGAGCCCATCGAGCTAGAAATAATTCGCCCTTATTCTGCCAATCCAAGTCGATTTGAGCCACCTCAATTCTAGCAGCTTTATCTACCTGATGGTTGTTTTGTTGTTCTTCAGTAGCCCGACTTTTGGGCACATGTGCATCCACATGACGCACCTTTACAACCATATTCTTTGTTCGGGAAGCAATGTCCTTCCATAGTTCAGCGGCCCAAACAGATTTTCCCCTCCGTTGCCAGTTATTTTGTTCCCACCGCTGTAACCACCCCCATAAGGCATTTGCCACCATCCATGAGTCAGTATAAAGATACAGCATTGGCCACCTCTCCCGTTCAGCAACATCTAAGGCCAGCTGGACAGCTTTTACCTCTGCAAACTGACTTGATTCTCCCTTACCTTCAGTGGCCTCTGCAACCTGTCGTGTGGGGCTCCACACAGCAGCTTTCCATTTGCGATGCTTCCCTACAATGCGACATGATCCGTCTGTGAATAGGGCATATTTCTTTGCATTTTCTGGTAATTCGTTGTATGGTGGGGCCTCTTTAGCACGTGATACCTCTTCTGCTGGTGATGTTCCAAACTTTTTATCTTCAGGCCAGTCCATGATTACCTCTAGGATTCCTGGACGATTGAGGTTTCCCATTCGCGCTCGCTGTGTAATCAGCGTAATCCACTTGCTCCAGGTGACATCGGTAGCATGATGGGTGGAGGGAACCTGTCCTTTGAACATCCAGTTCAGCACTGGCAGTCGAGGTGCCAAAAGGAGCTGTGTTTCAGTCCCGACTACTTCGGAAGCAGCCCGAACCCCCTCATACGCGGCTAAGATCTCCTTCTCAGTTGGAGTGTAGCACTCTTCAGACCCCTTATATGATCGACTCCAGAATCCCAGGGGTCGGCCTCGGGTCTCTCCTGAGGCTCTTTGCCACAAACTCCAAGTGGGGCCTTTCTCTCCAGCAGCAGTGTAGAGGATGTTCTTTACATCCTGTCCAGTCCGTACTGGCCCCAGAGCTACAGCTCGGGCTATCTCTTGTTTAATCTGTTCAAAAGCCTGCTGCTGCTCAGGGCCCCATGCAAAATCATTCTTCTTCCGCGTTACCTGATAAAGGGGGCTTACAATGAGGCTGTAGTTTGGAATGTGCATCCTCCAAAAGCCTACTGCACCCAGGAAAGATTGTGTCTCTTTCTTGCTAGTTGGTGGAGACATGGCAGTGATTTTGTCGATCACATCTGCTGGGATGTGACGACGTCCATCCTGCCACTTTATACCTAAGAACTGAATTTCCTGGGCAGGTCCTTTTACTTTGCTTCGCTTAATAGCAAAGCCAGCTTGTAGAAGAATCCGGATTATCTGCTCTCCTTTTGTGAAAACTTCTTCTGCTGTATCGCCCCACACAACAATGTCATCAATGTACTGCAGGTGTTCAGGAGCACCACCCTGTTCCAGTACAGTTTGGACCAACCCATGGCAAATGGTTGGGCTGTGTTTCCACCCCTGGGGCAAACGGTTCCAAGTATACTGAATGCCCCTCCAGGTGAAGGCAAACTGTGGCTTGCATTCTGCGGCCAAAGGAATAGAAAAGAAGGCATTGGCAATGTCAATGGTGGCATACCATTTGGCTGCTTTTGACTCCAGCTCGTACTGGAGTTCCAACATGTCCGGCACTGCAGCGCTCAATGGGGGTGTGACCTCATTCAGGCCACGGTAGTCTACTGTCAGCCTCCATTCTCCACTGGCTTTACGCACTGGCCATATGGGACTGTTAAAAGGTGAGTGAGTTTTACTGATCACTCCCTGATTCTCCAACTGGCGAATCAAATCATGAATGGGGAGCAAGGAATCCCTGTTGGTGCGATACTGCCGTCTGTGCACTGTCTTTGTAGCAATCGGTACCTGCTGCTCTTTTACTCGTAGCAGCCCCACAACAGACGGGTCCTCTGACAGGCCAGGCAAAACAGACAGCTGCTTAATGTTGTCCATGTCTACAGCAGCTATCCCAAAGGCCCATCGATACCCCTTAGGATCCTTGAAATGCCCCCTTCTGAGGTAATCAATACCCAGTATACATGGAGCCCCTGGGCCAGTCACAATAGGATGTTTTTGCCAGTCTTTGCCAGTGAGGCTTATTTCAGCCTCCAGCACAGTCAATTCTTGAGAGCCCCCAGTCACTCCAGAAATATGGATTGATTCTGTCCCTTCATGACTGGAGGGCATTAGGGTGCACTGTGCACCGGTATCCACCAGCGCCTTATATTCCTGTGGTTCTGATGTGCCAGGCCATCGAATCCACACAGTCCAATAAACTCTATTATCCCTTTCCCTCCCCTGACTGAGGGCAGGGCCCCTCTATTGGTTACCTGTGATGACTGGAGCAACTCCACTGGTGGTTGGTATGTCTAGCAGTTCTTTCACCCGTGCTCGTAGTGCAGAAGTAGGCTGATCATGCCACTTCCTCATGTCTTCTCCACGGTCACGTAGGTAGCGCCACATGGAAACACGCGGTGCAATCGTACTGTTGTTCTTTGCTCGAGCTGGGAAGCGTGTGCGTTTAACAGCTGAGACTTTTGATGATGCAGGTGGGGAGTAGGACTGGACTAGTTTGATCAGATCCTTCATTAGACCTGGTGGCCCGTACGAGGATTGACCTTCATCAGTTGTTTCTGATACTATTACAGGATCATTACAATTAGTTGATGGAAACAATTTCTTGCACATTTCATCTACTCGGTTTTCTAGCCGTGAGATGGCAGAAACTGCGGCATGCAGTTGGGGGAGCTGCTGATCGATGGTTTGAAGCATTATAATCAGCTCAACAACTCGGGGCCATCTGTCCACGAATCCTTTAGATCCTGATACCAATGACTGTGCAATTCTCTCTGGTGCTGTACTTGTGATTTTCTGCCACATGTCAGGATCGGCCCTCACTCTCTCAGGGTCAAGTTCGCTTGGATCAGGGCTGTACAACATTTTCGCCATGGCCAATTCCCTCAGGCGCTGAATACCTTTTTGGACGGTATTCCAACTATCAAATTTAGGCTTCAAAGCATCCTTATAGGGGTACCTTTCTCTCACGGCTTCTAACAGCCGCAACCAGAGAGTGGCAGCTCCATCCGAACATCTGCTAATCCCTCTGTCGATACCTGCATCTTGGGCAATGCTTCCTAGTTGGCGAGCTTCATTACCATCTAGAGACAAGCTGTTGGCCCCGTTGTCCCAGCAGCGAAGCAACCAAGCAAGGATACCTTCATCTTGACGTCGTGTGAACTCCTTTCTTGAGCCTTGGATTTCAGTCAGCTTCAGAGGTCGACAATAGGTGATTTCCTCCTCATCATCAGTCTCTTCTTCATGCCTCTTGGTTTTTGCCTTTGCTTTTTTCGGTACTGCTCCATGCCCGGCACCTGGATCTTCTGCTGTCCCCCCCTGTGCTTCTCCTTCTTTTCGTTCTAGACGCATGGACACCCGTTTCCATTTCTTGCCTTCCACAGGGGCAACTGATATTGCTACTGATGCCTCCTGTGACTGATCAGAATTAACTTGGGCTTGAATCTCAGATCGGAAACTCTCTCTCTCCAGAATAGTATGATACAAAGCACGGTATGCATAAGCAAAACCCCACATAAGGTTTACCTCCTTAGATCTCTGACCCAAATACTCACTTAATTTCTTAGGGTCCCTTAGGTGTTCAAGAGTGAAATCCCATGACACTGCGGGTCCCCATGCTTCTAAGACTTTTCCTAAACCTTTCCATATTCCCTGCCAGTCATCATTCTCTGGTTCTGGAGGAGACTTCCGCATAGAACGAATGCATAGGAACATATATGCATGCATTGATAGTGATAACATGAATGCAAGTATGAACCCTATCTCAGTTATTGAAAAGCGTGTGGAAATCTGAGAGTACAACCTAAATAAAAAGGGTTTTTTTAGCCTGTACAATGAATTAAACATGGTGGTGTTTGTAAAATTGCCTGTTCCATCTGGGATGCAAGTATTTGTAAAATTGCCTGTTCCATCTGGGATGCAAGTGTTTGTAAGATTCACAAATTCATCTGAGGTGTAGATGCCAAAATTCTGACCATACCACATCTCGTAAAAGTACCAGGCAGGTGTCTCCATCAGTATCCACCTTATTAGGCTATATATCTGCACAATTCCACAACACCAAATTATGGTGTTAATAGTTGACCAATACTTTAAGAAGATCATAATTGCTTTCAATCCCTTAAACAAAGCAACTGGGATGAAGAGTGGATTCATAGCTGGCAGGCTCTGTAAAAGTCAGAGCTAGCTAGCTTTGCTCTAAGGGAGAAAGAAATCCCTTTGTTTTCTACACAAAAGATAGATAGCAATGCTGAGAATATGCAGCAGCCCTTAATGTTGACAATTTGTCTGGTATTTCAAGGTCACGTTCTCCGTGAGCAGCTACGGAAAGATAACACTCCCAACACTCCCGTAACGAAGCTCTTTAAGAGCAAAGAGAGAGTTGTTCTAAAAGCTAAAAAGCTCTATGCCCGCATTCTCCACCAAAAAATCTGTCACGGGTTACTTAGATTTACCTATGCCCGTGACAGGGGAAGCCACCCCACGCCCCCCCCCCCCCGGGGCCTGGAAAGGAGGGGGAAAAGGGGAGTGGGATAAAACAGCGACAATCTAAGGAGGAAAAACTTATTTTACTAAATATGATATCGAAATACAAGATAACACAATATAATATAATTAAGGCTAACAAAATCGAACGAAACAGAGAGAGAGAGAGAGTCTCCGAAAACCAAGAGGCCTACTGTGAACTCTAGGCGACACGGCTGGAACGCTTCCCACTCTCCGAGAAGTTCGAGAGAAGAAGGAGGGCACTCCAGCCTGGGAACGAGATTATATAGAGTCCTGGTCCCGTGACTTATTGTTACTCCTGTTGTTCTCTGGGATATGTAGTCTTCTTCTGTGGACTGCACATTCAAAAGAAGTATCCATACTTGACATGATGTTATGATGTGGAATACTGATAGCAAAATTATAAAATTACAAAACCATGACAATGATGTAGGCGCAGTAGATTTCGTGTTATGATGTAGGCGAAGTAGATTCCGAGTTAGATTTGGAGTTATGATGTAGGCGCAGTAGATTCCGAGTTATGATGTAGGCGCAGTAGATTCCGAGTTAGATTCCGAGTTATGATGTAGGCGCAGTAGATTCCGAGTTAGATTCCGAGTTATGATGTAGGCGCAGTAGATACCGAGTTATGATGTAGGCGCAGTAGATTCCGAGTTATGATGTAGGCACGGTAGATTCCGAGTTAGATTCCGAGTTATGATGTAGGCACAGTAGATTCCGAGTTATGATGTAGGCGCAGTAGATTCCGAGTTATGATGTAGGCGCAGTAGATTCTGAGTTAGATTCCGAGTTATGATGTAGGCGCAGTAGATTCCGAGTTAGATTCCGAGTTATGATGTAGGCGCAGTAGATTCCGAGTTAGATTCCGAGTTATGATGTAGGCGCAATAGATTCCGAGTTATGATGTAGGCGCAGTAGATTCCGAGTTATGATGTAGTCGCAGTATATTCCGAGTTAGATTACGAGTTATGATGTAGGCGCAGTAGATTCCAAGTTAGATTCCGAGTTATGATGTAGGCGCAGTAGATTCCGAGTTAGATTCCGAGTTATGATGTAGGCGCAGTAGATTCTGAGTTATGATGTAGCCGCAGTAGATTCCGAGTTATGATGTAGGCGCAGTAGATTCCGAGTTAGATTCCGAGTTATGATGTAGGCGCAGTAGATTCCGAGTTATGATGTAGGCGCAGTAGATTCCGAGTTAGATTCCGAGTTATGATGTAGGCGCAGTAGATTCCGAGTTAGATTCCGAGTTATGATGTAGGCGCAGTAGATTCCGAGTTAGATTCCGAGTTATGATGTAGGCGCAGTAGATTCCGAGTTATGATGTAGGCGCAGTAGATTCCGAGTTAGATTCCGAGTTATGATGTAGGCGCAGTAGATTCCGAGTTATGATGTAGGCGCAGTACATTCCGAGTTATGATGTAGGCGCAGCAGATTCCGAGTTATATTCCGAGTTATGATGTAGGCGCAGTAGATTCCGAGTTATGATGTAGGCGCAGTAGATTCCTAGTTATGATGTAGGCACTGTAGATTCCGAGTTATGATGTAGGCGCAGTAGATTCCGAGTTAGATTCCGAGTTATGATGTAGGCACAGTAGATTCCGAGTTAGATTCCGAGTTATGATGTAGGCGCAGTAGATTCCGAGTTAGATTCCGAGTTATGATGTAGGCGCAGTAGATTCCGAGATATGATGTAGGCACAGTAGATTCCGAGTTATGATGTTGGCGCAGTAGATTCCGAGTTATGATGTAGGCGCAGTAGATTTCGTGTTATGATGTAGGCGCAGTAGATTCCGAGTTATATTCCGAGTTATGATATAGGCGCAGTAGATTCCGAGTTATGATGTAGGCGCAGTAGATTCCGAGTTAGATTCCGAGTTATGATGTAGGCGCAGTAGATTCCGAGTTAGATTCCGAGTTATGATGTAGGCGCAGTAGATTCCGAGTTAGATTCCAAGTTATGATGTAGGCGCAATAGATTCCGAGTTATGATGTAGGCGCAGTAGATTCCGAGTTATGATGTAGGCGCAGTAGATTCCGAGTTATGATGTAGGCGCAGTAGATTTCGTGTTATGATGTAGGCGCAGTAGGTTCAGAGTTAGATTCCGAGTTATGATGTAGGCGCAGTAGATTCCGAGTTATGATGTAGGCGCAGTAGATTCCGAGTTATGATGTAGGCGCAGTAGATTTCGTGTTATGATGTAGGCGCAGTAGATTCAGAGTTAGATTCCGAGTTATGATGTAGGCGCAGTAGATTCCGACTTATGATGTAGGCGCAGTAGATTCCGAGTTATGATGTAGGCGCAGTAGATTCCGAGTTATGATGTAGGCGCAGTAGATTCCGAGTTAGATTCCGAGTAATGATGTAGGCGCAGTAGATTCCGAGTTAGATTCCGAGTTATGATGTAGGCACAGTAGATTCCGAGTTAGATTCCGAGTTATGATGTAGGCGCAGTAGATTCCGAGTTATGATGTAGGCGCAGTAGATTCCGAGTTATGATGTAGGCGCAGTAGATTCCGAGTTAGATTCCGAGTTATGATGTAGGCGCAGTAGATTCCGAGTTAGATTCCGAGTAATGATGTAGGCGCAGTAGATTCCGAGTTAGATTCCGAGTTATGATGTAGGCGCAGTAGATTCCGAGTTAGATTCCGAGTAATGATGTAGGCGCAGTAGATTCCGAGTTAGATTCCGAGTTATGATGTAGGCACAGTAGATTCCGAGTTAGATTCCGAGTTATGATGTAGGCACAGTAGATTCCGAGTTATGATGTAGGCGCAGTAGATTCCGAGTTATGATGTAGGCGCAGTAGATTTCGTGTTATGATGTAGGCGCAGTAGATTCCGAGTTAGATTCCGAGTTATGATGTAGGCGCAGTAGATTCCGAGATATGATGTAGGCGCAGTAGATTCCGAGTTAGATTCCGAGGTATGATGTAGGCGCAATAGATTCCGAGTTATGATGTAGGCGCAGTAGATTCCGAGTTATGATGTAGGCGCAGTAGATTCAGAGTTATGATGTAGGCGCAGTAGATTTCGTGTTATGATGTAGGCGCAGTAGATTCAGAGTTAGATTCCGAGTTATGATGTAGGCGCAGTAGATTCCGAGTTATGATGTAGGCGCAGTAGATTTCGTGTTATGATTTAGGCGCAGTAGATTCAGAGTTAGATTCCGAGTTATGATGTAGGCGCAGTAGATTCAGAGTTATGATGTAGGCGCAGTAGATTCTGAGTTATGATGTAGGCGCGGTAGATTCCGAGTTATGATGTAGGCGCAGTAGATTGCGAGTTATGATGTAGGCGCAGTAGATTCCGAGTTAGATTCCGAGTTATGATGTAGGCGCAGTAGATTCCGAGTTAGATTCCGAGTAATGATGTAGGCGCAGTAGATTCCGAGTTAGATTCCGAGTTATGGTGTAGGCACAGTAGATTCCGAGTTAGATTCCGAGTTATGATGTAGGCACAGTAGATTCCGAGTTATGATGTAGGCGCAGTAGATTCCGAGTTATGATGTAGGCGCAGTAGATTCCGAGTTAGATTCCGAGTTATGATGTAGGCGCAGTAGATTCCGAGTTAGATTCCGAGTAATGATGTAGGCGCAGTAGATTCCGAGTTATGATGTAGGCGCAGTAGATTCCGAGTTATGATGTAGGCGCAGTAGATTCCGAGTTAGATTCCGAGTTATGATGTAGGCGCAGTAGATTCCGAGTTAGTTTCCGAGTTATGATGTAGGCGCAGTAGATTCCGAGTTATGATGTAGGCGCAGTAGATTCCGAGTTAGATTCCGAGTTATGATGTAGGCACGGTAGATTCCGAGTTAGATTCCGAGTTATGATGTAGGCACAGTAGATTCCGAATCATTATGTAGGCGCAGTAGATTCCGAGTTATGATGTAGGCGCAGTAGATTCCGAGTTATGATGTAGGCGCAGTAGATTCCGAGTTAGATTCCGAGTTATGATGTACGCACAGTAGATTCCGAGTTAGATTCCGAGTTATGATGTAGGCACAGTAGATTCCGAGTTATGATGTAGGCGCAGTAGATTCTGAGTTAGATTCCGAGTTATGATGTAGGCGCAGTAGATTCCGAGTTAGATTCCGAGTTATGATGTAGGCGCAGTAGATTCCGAGTTAGATTCCGAGTTATGATGTAGGCGCAATAGATTCCGAGTTATGATGTAGGCGCAGTAGATTCCGAGTTATGATGTAGGCGCAGTAGATTCCGAGTTATGATGTAGGCGCAGTAGATTCCGAGTTAGATTCCGAGCTATGATGTAGGCGCAGTAGATTCCGAGTTAGATTCTGAGTTATGATGTAGGCGCAGTAGATTCCGAGTTAGATTCCGAGTTATGATGTAGGCGCAGTAGATTCTGAGTTATGATGTAGGCGCAGTAGATTCCGAGTTATGATGTAGGCGCAGTAGATTCCGAGTTATGATGTAGGCGCAATAGATTCCGAGTTATGATGTAGGCGCAGTAGATTCCGAGTTAGATTCCGAGTTATGATGTAGGCGCAGTAGATTCCGAGTTAGATTCCGAGTTATGATGTAGGCGCAGTAGATTCCGAGTTATGATGTAGGCGCAGTAGATTCCGAGTTAGATTCCGAGTTATGATGTAGGCGCAGTAGATTCCGAGTTAGATTCCGAGTTATGATGTAGGCGCAGTAGATTCCGAGTTAGATTCCGAGTTATGATGTAGGCGCAATAGATTCCGAGTTATGATGTAGGCGCAGTAGATTCCAAGTTATGATGTAGGCGCAGTAGATTCCGAGTTATGATGTAGGCGCAGTAGATTCAGAGTTAGATTCCGAGTTATGATGTAGGCGCAGTAGATTCCGAGTTAGATTCCGAGCTATGATGTAGGCGCAGTAGATTCCGAGTTAGATTCCGAGTTATGATGTAAGCGCAGTAGATTCCGAGTTATGATGTAGGCGCAGTAGATTCCGAGTTAGATTCTGAGTTATGATGTAGGCGCAGTAGATTCCGAGTTATGATGTAGGCGCAGTAGATTCCGAGTTATGATGTAGGCGCAGTAGATTCCGAGTTAAGATGTAGGCGCAGTAGATTCCGAGTTATGATGTAGGCGCAGTAGATTCCGAGTTAGATTCCGAGATATGATGTAGGCGCAGTAGATTCCGAGTTATGATGTAGGCGCAGTAGATTCCGAGTTATGATGTAGGCGCAGTAGATTCCAAGTTAGATTCCGAGTTATGATGTAGGAGCAGTAGATTCCGAGTTATGATGTAGGCGCAGTAGATTCCGAGTTAGATTCCGAGTTATGATGTAGGCGCAGTAGATTCCGAGTTATGATGTAGGCGCAGTAGATTCCGAGTTAGATTCCGAGTTATGATGTAGGCGCAGTAGATTCCGAGTTATGATGTAGGCGCAGTAGATTCCGAGTTAGATTCCGAGATATGATGTAGGCGCAGTAGATTCCGAGTTATGATGTAGGCGCAGTAGATTCCGAGTTAGATTCCGAGTTATGATGTAGGCGCAGTAGATTCCGAGTTAGATTCCGAGTAATGATGTAGGCGCAGTAGATTCCGAGTTAGATTCCGAGTTATGATGTAGGCGCAGTAGATTCCGAGTTATGATGTAGGCGCAGTAGTTTCCGAGTTATGATGTAGGCGCAGTAGATTTCGAGTTATGATGTGGGCGCAGTAGATTCCGAGTTAGATTCCGAGTTATGATGTAGGCGCACTAGATTCCGAGTTAGATTCCGAGTTATGATGTAGGCGCAGTAGATTCCGAGTTATGATGTAGGCGCAGTAGATTCCGAGTTAGATTCCGAGTTATGATGTAGGCGCAGTAGATTCCGAGTTATGATGTAGGCGCAGTAGATTCCGAGTTAGATTCCGAGTTATGATGTAGGCGCAGTTGATTCCGAGTTATGATGTAGGCGCCGTAGATTCCGAGTTATGATGTAGGTGCAGTAGATTCCGAGTTAGATTCCGAGTTATGTTGTAGGCGCAGTAGATTCCGAGTTATGATGTAGGCGCAGTAGATTCCGAGTTATGATGTAGGCGCAGTAGATTCCGAGTTAGATTCCGAGTTATGATGTAGGCACAGTAGATTCCGAGTTAGGTTCCGAGTTATGATGTAGGCACAGTAGATTCCGAGTTATGATGTAGGCGCAGTAGATTCCGAGTTAGATTCCGAGTTATGATGTAGGCGCAGTAGATACCGAGTTATGATGTAGGCGCAGTAGATTCCGAGTAATGATGTAGGCGCAGTAGATTCCGAGTTAGATTCCGAGTTATGATGTAGGCGCAGTAGATTCCGAGTTAGATTCCGAGTTATGATGTAGGCGCAGTAGATTCCGAGTTATGATGTAGGCGCAGTAGATTCCGAGTTATGATGTAGGCGCAGTAGATTCCAAGTTATGATGTAGGCGCAGTAGATTCCGAGTTAGATTCCGAGTTATGATGTAGGCGCAGTAGATTCCGAGTTATGATGTAGGCGCAGTAGTTTCCGAGTTAGTTTCCGACTTACGATGTAGGCGCAGTAGATTCCGAGTTAGATTCCGAGTAATGATGTAGGCGCAGTAGATTCCGAGTTATGATGTAGGCGCAGTAGATTCCGAGTTAGATTCCGAGTTATGATGTAGGCGCAGTAGATTCCGAGTTATGATGTTGGCGCAGTAGATTCCGAGTTAGATTCCGAGTTATGATGTAGGCGCAGTAGATTCCGAGTTAGATTCCGAGTTATGATGTAGGCGCAGTAGATTCCGAGTTAGATTCCGAGTTATGATGTAGGCGCAGTAGATTCCGAGTTAGATTACGAGTTATGATGTAGGCGCAGTAGATTCCGAGTTAGATTCCGAGTTATGATGTAGGCGCAGTAGATTCCGATTTATGATGTAGGCGCAGTAGCTTCCGAGTTATGATGTAGGCGCAGTAGATTCCGAGTTAGATTCCGAGTTATGATGTAGGCGCAGTAGATTCAGAGTTATGATGTAGGCGCAGTAGATTCCGAGTTATGATGTAGGCGCAGTAGATTCCGAGTTAGATTCCGAGTTATGATGTAGGCGCAGTAGATTCTGAGTTATGATGTAGGCGCAGTAGATTCCGAGTTAGATTCCGAGTTATGATGTAGGCACAGTAGATTCCGAGTTAGATTCCGAGTTATGATGTAGGCACAGTAGATTCCGAGTTATGATGTAGGCGCAGTAGATTCCGAGTTATGATGTAGGCGCAGTAGATTCCGAGTTAGATTCCGAGTTATGATGTAGGCGCAGTAGATTCCGAGTTATGATGTAGGCGCAGTAGATTCCGAGTTATGATGTAGGCGCAATAGATTCCGAGTTATGATGTAGGTGCAGTAGATTCCGAGTTATGATGTAGGCGCAGTAGATTCCGAGTTATGATGTAGGCGCAGTAGATTCCGAGTTATGATGTAGGCGCAGTAGATTCCGAGTTAGATTCCGAGTTATGATGTAGGCGCAGTAGATTCCGAGTTATGATGTAGGCGCAGTAGATTCCGAGTAATGCTGTAGGCGCAGTAGATTCCGAGTTAGATTCCTAGTTATGATGCAGGAGCAGTAGATTCCGAGTTAGATTCCGAGTTATGATGTAGGCGCAGTAGATTCCGAGTTAGATTCCGAGTTATGATGTAGGCGCAGTAGATTCCGACTTATGATGTAGGCGCAGTAGATTCCGAGTTAGATTCCGAGTAATGAAATAGGCGCAGTAGATTCCGAGTTATGATGTAGGCGCAGTAGATTCCGAGTTATGATGTAGGCGCAGTAGATTCCGAGTTAGATTCCGAGTTATGATGTAGGCGCAGTAGATTCCGAGATAGATTCTGAGTTATGATGTAGGCGCAGTAGATTCCGAGTTATGATGTAGGCGCAGTAGATTCCGAGTTATGATGTAGGCGCAGTAGATTCCGAGTTAAGATGTAGGCGCAGTAGATTCCGAGTTATGATGTAGGCGCAGTAGATTCCGAGTTAGATTCCGAGATATGATGTAGGCGCAGTAGATTCCGAGTTATGATGTAGGCGCAGTAGATTCCGAGTTATGATGTAGGCGCAGTAGATTCCGAGTTAGATTCCGAGTTATGATGTAGGAGCAGTAGATTCCGAGTTATGATGTAGGCGCAGTAGATTCCGAGTTAGATTCCGAGTTATGATGTAGGCGCAGTAGATTCCGAGTTATGATGTAGGCGCAGTAGATTCCGAGTTAGATTCCGAGTTATGATGTAGGCGCAGTAGATTCCGAGTTATGATGTAGGCGCAGTAGATTCCGAGATAGATTCCGAGTTATGATGTAGGCGCAGTAGATTCCGAGTTATGATGTAGGCGCAGTAGATTCCGAGTTAGATTCCGAGTTATGATGTAGGCGCAGTAGATTCCGAGTTAGATTCCGAGTAATGATGTAGGCGCAGTAGATTCCGAGTTAGATTCCGAGTTATGATGTAGGCGCAGTAGATTCCGAGTTATGATGTAGGCGCAGTAGTTTCCGAGTTATGATGTAGGCGCAGTAGATTCCGAGTTATGATGTAGGCGCAGTAGATTCCGAGTTAGATTCCGAGTTATGATGTAGGCGCACTAGATTCCGAGTTAGATTCCGAGTTATGATGTAGGCGCAGTAGATTCCGAGTTATGATGTAGGCGCAGTAGATTCCGAGTTAGATTCCGAGTTATGATGTAGGCGCAGTAGATTCCGAGTTATGATGTAGGCGCAGTAGATTCCGAGTTAGATTCCGAGTTATGATGTAGGCGCAGTTGATTCCGAGTTATGATGTAGGCGCCGTAGATTCCGAGTTATGATGTAGGTGCAGTAGATTCCGAGTTAGATTCCGAGTTATGTTGTAGGCGCAGTAGATTCCGAGTTATGATGTAGGCGCAGTAGATTCCGAGTTATGATGTAGGCGCAGTAGATTCCGAGTTAGATTCCGAGTTATGATGTAGGCACAGTAGATTCCGAGTTAGATTCCGAGTTATGATGTAGGCACAGTAGATTCCGAGTTATGATGTAGGCGCATTAGATTCCGAGTTATGATGTAGGCGCAGTAGATTCCGAGTTAGATTCCGAGTTATGATGTAGGCGCAGTAGATTCCGAGTTAGATTCCGAGTTATGATGTAGGCGCAGTAGATTCCGAGTTAGATTCCGAGTTATGATGTAGGCGCAGTAGATTCCGAGTTATGATGTAGGCGCAGTAGTTTCCGAGTTATGATGTAGGCGCAGTAGATTCCGAGTTATGATGTAGGCGCAGTAGATTCCGAGTTAGATTCCGAGTTATGATGTAGGCGCAGTAGATTCCGAGTTAGATTCCGAGTTATGATGTAGGCGCAGTAGATTCCGAGTTATGATGTAGGCGCAGTAGATTCCGAGTTAGATTCCGAGTTATGATGTAGGCGCAGTAGATTCCGAGTTATGATGTAGGCGCAGTAGATTCCGAGTTAGATTCCGAGTTATGATGTAGGCGCAGTTGATTCCGAGTTATGATGTAGGCGCCGTAGATTCCGAGTTATGATGTAGGTGCAGTAGATTCCGAGTTAGATTCCGAGTTATGTTGTAGGCGCAGTAGATTCCGAGTTATGATGTAGGCGCAGTAGATTCCGAGTTAGATTCCGAGTTATGATGTAGGCACAGTAGATTCCGAGTTAGATTCCGAGTTATGATGTAGGCACAGTAGATTCCGAGTTATGATGTAGGCGCAGTAGATTCCGAGTTATGATGTAGGCGCAGTAGATTCCGAGTTAGATTCCGAGTTATGATGTAGGCGCAGTAGATTCCGAGTTAGATTCCGAGTTATGATGTAGGCGCAGTAGATTCCGAGTTAGATTCCGAGTTATGATGTAGACGCAATAGATTCCGAGTTATGATGTAGGCGCAGTAGATTCCGAGTTATGATGTAGGCGCAGTAGATTCCGAGTAATGATGTAGGCGCAGTA